>NW_007258213.1:244919-276192 GCF_000164805.1 Carlito syrichta | reverse complement strand
ACTCACCTCAGCCTCCCAAAGCGCGGGATTACAGGCTGAGCCACCAAGCCCGGCTGGAACCACATTCTTAAAAAGCTGTTATAAGGACCAGGCGCATTGGCTCAAGCCTGTAATCCCAGAACTCTGGGAGGCCAATGCAAGAGGATTGCCTGAGTGCAGGGGTTTGAGACCAGCCTGGGCAACTTGGTGAGACCTTATCTCTACAATAAATCAAAAAATTAGCCAGGTATGGTGGTACTCACCTGTAGTTCCAGCTACTTGGAAGGCTGAAGCAGAAGGATCGTCTGAGCCCAGCAGGTCGAGGCTACGGTGGTTGTGAGTGTGCCACTGCACTCTAGCCTGGGCAGTAGAGTGAGACTCTGACTCAAAAAAAAAAAAAGCATTCTTAAATGTAGAGGATGGCACATACTCTTTGGTTGGCATTGGTTGGAATAAGAATTGCAAATCAGTTTCCACTGCAACATTAACTTTACCTCGTTGGGACTGGCACCAAGATTGCTGGTCCCAAACCTGCGATGTGAGAATCACCTGGGAGACTCTGAAAACTTCCAGTGCCCAGGTCACATTCCACAGCAATGACATCAGGATGAAAGTCAGGTTTCAGGAGTTTTTAAAGATCGCCTGGTTATTCTCCTGGGCAGCAAGGTCTGGGCACTGCAGGTTCAGAACAGAATTTCTTTTTTCCAGTTGGAGTCTCACTCTGTCACCCAGGCTGGTGTTCAGTGGCACGCTCATAGCCACCGCAGCCTCAATCTGCTGGGCTCAGGTGATCTTTCTCCCTCAACCTTCTAAGTAGCTGGAACTACAGGCACACATCACCATGCCCAGTTAATTTTCTGATTTATTGTAGAGATGAGGTCTTGCCAAGTTGCCCAGGTGGTATTTAACCTGTGGGTTCAGGCAATCCTCTCACCTTGGCCTCCCAAAGTGCCGGGATTACAGGTGTGAGCCACAGTGCCCAGCAGAACAGTATTTTTTGAGAAGATTGCTGAGGCTGAGTACAGCATAAGAAGGCATCATGATCAATAAAGTCTGCCATGCACACAAGGGGAACAATTTCAGCCACATGCCACATATTTGCCATTCCTAAATATTCCTAATCAAGGAATTGAAACCAGTGGACTAGAAACAGGAAGAGCAGCTTACATCCTGTATCACTTTCCCACACATTGTCTCATTTAATCAGGAACATTTAATTAAATCAGAAGAACTGAAAAGGGAGAAACAGAATTGAAAAAGAAAAACTTGAAGAGAAAATGTGCATAGCTAAGGAAGTAATTAACTTATCTAAATGTTGCTCACCCTCAACTCTACCTCCTTGCCCAGCAAGTCAAACAGAGATGCTCCCTTGGAGGTGATTTCAGATGCAAGCTGCCTGGCTGCTTTCAAGTCTGCAGTCTGGAAGAAAAATATCAAAAACAGAAACCTCAGTGACATTTTTACCAGGCATTCAATCACTAATCTGTTAATATTAATTTCTACCTTTGGTCAGGACCCTTCACTACAGAACATGTTTTTCACCAGGCACATACATGCTGCAGAAGAACGCTTCCAGGACAGGGTTGCTATGAGGCTTAAATAGGGTAACATCTACTAAGTACTCACAACAGTTCTGGGCTCCACAGTGTGGGGGCAAGCTACTGCCAGGAAGGTAATAAAGACACACTATTATTTAACTCTCTGCACAGACTTCTTTCTTAGGATGTGCATGCCACCCCTTTTCCTTGTTTATGCTGAATTTTCCAAAGAGCCCAAACATAAACTATCCCATTCTCTCCTAAACAACTAATTCCCAGCTTCTCTCTTTTGTTTTCTACCCACCAGCAATAATGCTCCCTCTTTGTTCACAACTGATGCCTTTCTTCCTACTTCTTTAGTACTCCAAGATATGGCTCGCTCCAGCTCTAACTGCCTTTTCCTTCCTTCCTGGCAGCAAATGCCCAGTTTTCTTTCCAGGGTTCTCCTCACCTTCTCTACTTCTTAACCGTAGAGTGTGCCAGAACTGAGTTTCAGGGCCTCTCTTCTGCTCTGCTGGCTCTCCTCCTAACCCTGTAGCTTTAACACTATCTTTGTGCTGATGCTTCCCCAGTTCTAGCCTGGACTCTCCCCTGAGTTCCAGCCTCACACACCAGCTACTTGCACATTTCCACCTGAGCATTCCAACAGGCATTGCAAATGTAACACATCTAGAACCTTCTCCATTTCAGTAAATGACAACCTTATCCTTCCAGGTGCTCAGACCAAAAGCTTCAGAGCCATGATGTCTCTTGCAGTAAACCACTAACCACATGTAGCCACTTTCACTTAAATTATTTAAAAATTAAATAAAATTGGACTCAGTTCCTCAGTTGTACTCACCATGCACAGCCAACAGCCCCCGTGGAGTACAGCACAAAGGCAGAACACATCCCTTAGAGCAACAAGTTTGACTGCATGGCCTTCTCAGGATCTTCCTTGCATTACGCTGTTTACTCTCAACCCACATCCAATCCCCAAGATCTCCTGTCAAAGTATGCCCTAACCTCTAGTCACTTCTGGATTCTAGCTCCAGTCATCGTTAAAAACCCATGAATGAGTTTTCAGGTCCAACTGTCAGTAATTACAAGGCTTTACTTGGCTGGCCTCATAGAGGAAGCTACCCTTCCTCACTCCAGATGTGGGACACAGCCAGTGCACTGCAGGTTCTGAAGGAGCTGCACTCAAGGACTCAGGGCCCCCCATGTTCTTATTTACATTTCTAGCCACAGCTCCCTCATTCCTAGGTCTCTTTATCTGAGGCCTTGGGCCAAGGTCCTCTTCAGGTGCCTCTGCTAACACTGCCTTATGAGGGGAGAAGGGGAGACCTTGAAGACACTTTGCCCACTGACTCAGAAGCTGGAACTCTTCCACTCCAAGCCCACCTACCTTGGCTTTCCCCCCACCTCAGAATCCATAAAACTGCCAAAGCCCTTTGCTGGGTGCTCCCTAACACTGAGACAACTCCACATCTGTGCAGATTCACCTGGCCATTGGCCTGTGTGCCATTCCATGGGGGAAAGTGGAATGGGGGAGTTGGTGCTTCCTCTTTAGAGTCTTGCTTTTACCATCACACAGTAAGTGATTAAAGGTTAAATTTTCGAAGCCGGGCTCGGTGGCTCAGCCTGTAATCTCACCCTTTGGGAGGCTGAGGTGAGTGGATTGCCTGGCCCGCAGGTTCGAGACCTGCCAGGGCAACTTGGCGAGACCCCATCTCTACAATAAATCAAAAATTAGCCGGGGGTGGCAGCGCGCGCCTGTAGTCCCAGCTACTTGGAAGGCTGAGGCGGAAGGATCGCCAGAGCCCAGCAGGTCGAGGCTGCGGTGGCCGGGAGTGGCCACTGCACTCCAATCTGGGTGACAGAGTGAGACTCCAACTCAAAAAAAAAAAAAAGGTTAAATTTTCTTTAGCTTTGCTGTTGTCATCAGCTCCTCCAATCCTGATAGCCCATCTCTCTCTACAGCTCTGCAGAGCTCCTACATCTACCTCCCCCACCGCCACTCTGTATGAAGTCACTGTCATCCCTGCTTTCAACTGGTATCACCACTTCCACTCTTGCCTCCCCCTTCAGTGTGACAACATCCTAGCAGCCAGAGTGATCCTTTGAACAGGTAATTCAAAACATGTCGGTTTCTACTCAAAACCGAACGACTTTCTACCTCAGATTAAAAGTAAAAGGCTTTCCAGGTGCCAGAGCATCTGTTACTGGCTCTCCTCATATAGCCTCCTTACTTCTCCTCAAACATATAAAACACATTCCCATCAAGAGATGCTCTTCCCCACCCTGCATGGCTCGTTCCTTCCCTCCCTCAGATCTCTGCTGAAAACACCATCGAATCCGTGAGAACTTCCTGATCATCCTATTTAACCCTTTGCACTTGGATGTCCCCTCTGAGGGGACATTGTAAACCCAGCAAATCACTTGGATGTCCACCTCTTAGGGGATACTGTAAATCTAGCAAACCACTCAGATGTCCCCTCTCAGGGGACAAAAAGAGATTGCTGGTGACTATACAGGACAAACTTATGCAAGCACAAATTTTTCAAAAATGTATGTTTCCTCAAGTTTTCCATTCAAATTGGATGAAAAAGCAAATAAAGAGATGGAATATATAATAAGGTATAATCGATCAGTTGAGAAGTGGTTTTTTAAGAACCATGAGTGTGTCCTTCCACATCTTCTTTGAACAACAGACTGAATAATAAATTATATATTATTAATGTGGGAGGAAGAAAACAAGACTGCATTGTCTGCTCAAATAGAAAAACACCCAGTGGAAGACGTCAAACAAATTACTATTGCACAACATGTATAAATGAACTTGTAATACATGTTTGTGACTGTTCCACACATTACCACATGTCAGAAAAAGATAAGATATAAAACCTTAATTTTTTGTCATAAATAAGTTCCTCAGTGTCCAAAGTTCCATAATAAGTCAAATATCATTACAATAAAATAATTGGTTCCAAGCCATAAGATTTAATATGATTTGTTTTTCACTACTTCATCAAAAAGTGGGGTCAGTCAAGTTGCTGGTAGATGTCTCCGAGTGCAAAAGGTTAGGTTACCCCCAGCACTCTGCATCCTTGTCCGTTTTACTGTTCTCTACAGTATTTACTGCATCTGACCTTCCATACCTCTCCCATCATTGTTCACAGTCTGACTCCCCCAACTAAGCAGCAGAGATACACAATTTCTCTCCTTTTGTTCACACCTGTATGCCCAATGCTTGAATGCTACCTGACAAGTACTAGGGTTTCAATAAATAGTGGAATTAATGTATTGTGACTTTGCTTTTATTCAAACACTAATGAGCCCAAAACTGATAAACTGCCCTCTGCAAGGGTAAGGAAAGAAATGGTGCTGTATGAGAAACATTCCATTTCAGAGTTTGAGAAATAAACATTCTGTCCCTCACTACAAGCCTTTCGTCGTCCTTACCTTTGAGCCAAGATCGAACTTGAATTTGCTGATATCTTCCTCTCCTATTTTAAAGCCCTCCATCCCTTTGGTCTTCATAGCATTATAAAGGACAGATGTGATTTTCAACAGTTCTTTCACGGCATACCCATCTGCTTGATAAAGCTTCTTAGTGTTGAGTTTTATGTGTGCCTTGGTGGCCTATTTATAGACACAAAAAAAATTTAGGGCCCTTTCCATGTAATGTTTAAGCCAAATCCCACATAGATAAATTGAAAATGTCTCTGCCATAATTGAAATATAACCTAATAGTATTAAGAGTAAAGCATTCGAGCAACTCATACATTGTAAGTGGGTATGTAAATTGGTACGATCTTGGTGGAGAGTAATTTGGTAAAAGACACTAAAATTACAAATGCATGTCTTTGACCCAGCAGTTCCAATCCTAAGAACTTATTCTAGGGATATATTCACATAAAACAAAATGATATGTATAGATTATTTGTTATAACACTGTTTCAAAGAGCAAAGTTGGAAACACTCTAAATGCCTACTACATAAATCACATAAATTATAGTATATCCACGCAGCAATATTACTCAGGTATAAGAGATTACGAGGAAATTCTGTATGCTTTTGGGACAGTTCTCCAAAATATACCATTAAATGAAGAAAGCAAGAAGCTAAACAGTGGTGCATAATATGTCACCATTTGTGTAAAAGGAAGAACCTATATTTTTATTAGCTTATATATGTAAAAAGAAACTCTGGAAGAAATTTAAAACAGTGGTTACTGAAAATGACACCGGGCCAATGGCAGACAGGGCAGAAAGTCATTTTACTCTATATGGTTTCATGATATTGGACTATGAAACATATTACCTATTTTAAAATAAATAAAATTCTTAACAAATAATGAATTAAAAAACAAAAAAAACTTTGCTGGTGAAATGGCTCCACAGAAACTTGGCAATGTGATGGTTTTAGAAAGTAAACTCAATTATTATTTACTTATTAATTTTGAGTTGGAGTCTCACTGTCGCTCAGGCTGGAGTGCAGTGACAAGCTCACGGCCACTGCAGCCTCGACCTGCTGGGCTCAGGTCATACTTCAACCCCAGCTTTCCAAGTAGCTGGAACTATAGGCATGCGCCATCACACCCGGTTAATTTTTCTTGATTTACTGTAGAGATGAGGTCTCATCAAGTTGCCCAGGCTGGTTTTGAACCCGTGGGCTCAGACAATCCTTTCACCTCGGTCTCCCAAAGTGTTGGGATTATAGGCATGAGCCACCATGCCCAGCCGTAAACTCAATTATTAATACCCAAATTGAAAGCTGCCCTAATAGGATTCATCCTTTCTAATTTATTTAATTCTATAAATTCACAAGTAACTGTCAACTAACCATGAACTGGGCAATTGCCTTAATGAAGAAAACCCGGTCTTGTTCAGTCTCAACATCAGGAGGAATGTCAATCTGAGGTTCATACCTACCAGAAAGAGAGAACGAACACAAGTCAATCAACCAGAAAGTCCACTAAGGGGAAAACAGGCAACTGAGAGCACAGAGTATGAAGCTCTCCAACTCTCCAGCTAAGACAGGAAGACTAAGAAAAACTTCAAAAGCAACACAAAATACCAAGGGAACAAATCTGCACCTAAGAACAGGCTTAACTGACTTCAAAAACCAAATGTGGGGCTCAGCAAACAAAATGAAATTTATCTCAGATCTCAAAGTTTCATGAAAATAATCAGAACTGCCTGATTATTTTCTGACAAGGGCTGACATAAATGCTAGTGCTAATTAGTTAGCTTTGAGAAACAGCTGAGTTGTTGGAAGTTACTTTCTTCACGTTGATATCTTGCCAGGGGTCAGCAGACTGCAAGCCCTCAACCTTCAGCCTATAAGCTAAGAACAGTTTTTACATTTTAAGAAAAAAAAAATATGCGACAGAAATCTTATGCTGTCTCTATATTTTATGTGTGATAGCATGTAAAATATTTACTATCTGGTCCTTAACAAAAGTTGCCAACTCTAAACCATATTAGGCTTATGCAAAAAAGAAATCCGAATTATTTCTAATCCATTGTACTGATTAGAATGTGCAAGGAGGTACCACCTGTCACTCTGGTGAGGAGATGACCAGGAGCTTGGCCCAGCACCCTTCTGAGGAATACTGAATTCTCCTTTCTTCACTGCCTGGTCTATTCCCCTCTCCTACAGTGTACTTTAAATCAGCTGATTTTAAATAGGCTACTGAGTCAGTCAAACACACTTCAGTGAACTCTTCCTTTTGCATCACAACATTATCCCGTTCCTAGGTGGCTAATAAAGAAAATCTAGTATTCATTCTTAGACTTCAATGAGTGCAGTTCTAACCTTTTCACAAGCCAGAGAAGCACCTCAGATACAAGTCCAAAATTGGGTGTGCGAAAATTTTCCATAGAAATATGTCGTGGGTATCCCAGGGCTCTCATCATCTCTGTGAAATCTGTCCACAGTAAAATACAATTCAGTTAGTTTCTTGCCAAACAGCAACTATGTATTTACTAGATAACACCTTTGCTTTCCCTTATTCCCAACATTCTGACAGTTTTAGGGACTATTTATCAGCTGTCTAAAAGAGAAAGCAAAAAGGAGATAAAACTGACAATACATAGTCTGCTACCTGAAAAACATCTACTTGAGTTCAATGGGAGAAGTAGATGTTATACAGGAAAATGGGATTTAGGAACTAGTTGTGAACTTCTCTCTTTTATATAACATTTCTCTTGACCAATCCAAATAAGAAATACCTGGCTTTATAAAATGTCATTAAACAAAATTGACAGTGGTTTAGATCTTAAATTTAGCTGATTAAGAAGTTTTTATTTAATGTCAACATTAGTTATTTCTAGGGGGAGTAGGCAGGGTGAAGTTAGAATTTCTGAGTTGTCTTTTTTTTTTAGTGAACATGTAACACAGGTTTTAAAGATTAGTAGCTTTGTATTTAGAGAAATCTTAAAGAGAGTGGTTGAAGTATAGAACAATATGTAATTTAGTATAAAACATATTAAGAAACAGTAATACCAATAGTTGATACCATAGGTTAGGTCACCTCAGGAAAAGCTATACTGCTTTCAAGAAAGTAAATTTGAAAAGAACACAACACACATTTTTTTGAATTCCAGTAATGTGCCAAGATCCATATTCTGTGTGCTTCCTGGCTATCTGCCCTCTTCGTGAAGATGGCTGTTCAAACCACCCCACTGACATTCATAAATAACCTACCTGAGCGTTGGAAGTTAAGTCAGATTTTTCCAGACAATGGAAGAGAAGGTACGAGCACACGAAAGAGCAAAATCAAAAAGGGATTCTACAGCTGTTTTTTGGGAAATGTGAATAGAGAGACAGAAAGCAGCAGGCTTCCCATCACAGAGTCAGGGCATTATCTAAATACTTCTTCCCTCTTGGTAGTCAAGTTCTGAAATTCTGAAGTATTATTGTCAAAACGAAGACTCATTTGAGTAAGAGTCTTACCATACATTGCACAACTGCACACCATCCATTTAAGGACAAAAGATTCTGAAATCCCCTTCTCGTTCAACTCCATTTGGCATCCCCTAGCAGAGTGCTCCACACCCACCTTGCCTATTGTCATCAGGAGCCCTCAGATCTCCGAGGACATGGATTCACACTACGGTGCTAGTTAGCCACACCAATAAAATGTGGTGCGTCTTCCTGGACATTTACACTGTAGCAAAAGAGCAGTTCATAACCGAAAGGCGTAATTTCTAAGGCTGACATTCCAGGCACCAGCAATTCGGTAAGAAATTCAAAGCGGACCCTCAAACCACAGCCAACTGGCAATCACCTACTATTGCTATGCGGGTGGAGCTGGCTAGCCGAACGGTTTTAGATTCAGAAAATAACTGTGTATAAAAAGCAGGAGATGCGGTGTCACACCGGCCTACGTCTTAGTCTGTAGTTCCACCCGTTTCTAGCTGTGAGACCCAAAGCAAGCCGCTCTGTGACTCAGGCGCTTCATCCATGAATTAGACCGCCTTCCTCGCTGTTAAAGCCAGAACATAAGACACGGAACGTAAGAAGCCCGGCATACCACAGGCGTCCCCCCTGGGGGTGGTCACTAATGCTCAGTCCCGTTCTTCCGACTTGGGCGCTCAGACAACCCGAATTCAAACTCCAGCGCCTGTGCCACTTGTCCAAGTTATGTGACTTCTCTGTGCCCGCGTCTTCACCTCTAAACACAGGGGCCGCAGGGTTGTTCAGAGGATTAAACGAAATGGGGCATAGACACAGAGCAGCCCCTGGCCAGCCGTGAAAGCTCAACAGGTGAGTCCCTCCTCGGCCACGTTGCTGTCCGTTTCCCTAACTGCAGGCTAACCCAACTCCGAAACACCGAAGTTTCCACGCATGCTCCATAGGCGGCGAGCAGCCCGTCCCCCGCGGCGGTCTACATGGAAATGGGTTAAAATCACACAGAATTAAAAAATCCAGTTTTTCAGCCGCATGCACCACATCTCAAGATTCCGTAGCCACACGTGCGGCCAGTGGCACTTGGAGAATTTTCTATCATCGCATGAAGTGCCATCAGACAGGCCCGGGCGCTCAGCCTGGGTCGCAGCCGCGGGCCGGAGACAAGCCCCGAGGCGCAGAGGCCTGAGAGGGGAGGCGGGGGAGGACCCCCGGCGGCGCGAGCCTCGGCAGGGCGCTCGCACGGGGGGGACTGGCGGGCCGAAGCCCCTAGTCTCTGGAAGACCCGCGGGTCGCAGGGGGCGGGGCTGGCTTACTGCGGAGGTCGCGGAAAGACATGACGCTCCGGTCCCCAAAAGCTCCGGGTCACGGCAGGTTGTCCCGCAGCGCTCGGGGCCCCGCGCAAGGCCGGTCGCTGTAGCAACCGACGGAGCCTTGGACGGCGTGCGAGCGGGGCCAAACAGGACGGGAAGCGGAGCAGCCGCCGCGTGCGCACGCGCAGAAAAGGGGCAGACGGCAGAGGGCGCTCCGTGAACGCCGAGGGCATCAGACGTGGTTGGCTTAACCTGACCTCTACCCGGCGATGCTGGGACCTCGGCACGCGGGCATACTGGGCCCGCGGCGCCCGAGCTCCAGTGTTTACGGAGGTTTGGCACTGACTGACAGGCAGCGAGTACCTACTATGTGCTCGACACTGCGGTAAGCGCTTTACACACTACTCATTTCTTTAAAGAATGTACTAGAACTGGGTGTGGTGGCTCACGCCTGTAATCCCAGCACTTTGGGAGGCCGAGGCGGGAGGATCGCTTGACCGTGGCGTTCAGGACCTGCCCGGGCAACATAGCGAGACTCTGACTCTACAAAAAATACAAAAATCAGACAGGCGTGGTGGTGTGCACCCGTCGTCCCAGCTACTCAGGAGGCTGAGGCAAAGAGGATCACTTGAGCCCAGGAATTCGAGGTTGCAGCGAGCCGCGATTGGGCCACTGCATAGCAGCCTGGGTGACAGCTAATCTAAAACCACAGGAATTTATTTGAGATTATTTTCATTTTGAATAGATGTCAAGATACCCAACTGAGATAGAAGTATTTATTCCCCTGAGAATTCAGCCACTGAGAATACAGACTCCGGAAGACACAAAACAAAAAGCATTTATTTATCACTACACACTGTATACATGCATCAAATGATCACGTGTAACCCCTAGAGAGATGCAAGTATATATTAAAAATAAGAATGTATTAGAATCTCAGAAAGTCGGGTTTGCCCCTTTCCCGTCCTGTGCACGGCGGGCTTCGACTCTGGCATCTGTGAAGTGGCTGGCCCGCGGCCCGTGCCCGGAGGGGCGGAGAAGTGCCCGTGGCGTGGAGGTCACGGGGCTCGGGAGAAGGAGCGGAGGCCCGCGCTGACCGCAGAACGCCAGCGTGGGGGGGTTGGGGTGGGAGGTAGCAGGGCAGGGAGGGGCGGGGGTGAGGTTCCGGCGGGGATTCTCGCAGCCTCCAGCCTCGGTCCGGCGCTGGCCCTGTCCACGGAAGCCTCGCAGTCGGAGGCTTGAGGAGACAAGCATCTCACGTGTGATACAGAAAGGTGCTCCGCCGGGGGCAGCACTGTCGGCTTTAGTCAGGTGGTTTGAGCAGGAACAAGAAAAGAGACTTGTGCAAAAAGCGACTGATCAGCCTCTGGTTATTTTCAGGCTACTTTCCTCCTACGGGTTAAAGCAGAGGGGACTTCCTTACCATGCTAGCGTAGGTTGACAGGCTTTACCCACTCACCCCCTTCTTTTTGAGACGGGGCCTCACTCTGTCACCCAGGCTGGAGTGCAGTGGGACGATCATAATTCACTGCAGCCTGGAGTCTTGAACTTCTGGTCTCAGGCAATTCTCCCACCTCAGTCTCCCAAGTAGCTGGAGCTACAGGCACACATCACCATGGCCCAAGTAATTTTCTAATTTTTTGTAGAGATGGAGTCTCGCTATATTGCCCAAGCCCGTCTCAAACTCCTGGCCTCAAGCGATCTTCCCACCCTGGCCTCCCAAAGCACTGGGTTTACAGGCTTGTGCCACCTGACTAGTGCCGCTTAGGTTGATTGCTGTGAATCTCCTGTTTTTTGACAAACTAGGTTGTTTCTGATTTTTTAAAAAATTATTTATTTATTTATTTATTTTTGAGTTGGAGTCTCACTCTGTCGCCCAGACTGGAGTGCAGTGGCCACTCCCGGCCACCGCAGCCTCGACCTGCTGGGCTCTGGCGATCCTTCTGCCTCAGCCTTCTGAGTAGCTGGAATTACAGGCGCGTGATACCACGCCCGGCTAATTTTTTTGATTTATTGTGGAGATGAGGTCTTGCCTGCCCAGGCGGGTCTCGAACCTGTGGGTTCAGGCAGTCCACTCACCTCAGCCTCCCAAAGCTGCAGGATTACAGGCTGAGCCACCGAGTCCGGCTTAGCCTGTTTCTATGTTCTGTTTGATTACATGGCACCTAGCACTAGTGACTCCATTGTGATTTGATCTGGTCTCTTGGTGTCTAGTGCCAGAGCTCACTCCCAAACAATGGCCTTCCATAAATTTTATTTCACAACACTACTAAGAAAACAGAAAGGGGCTGGGCATGGTGGCTTATGCCTGTAATGCCAGCACTTTGAGAGGCTGAAGCAGGAGGATTGCATGAGCCCTGGAGTTCGAGACCGGCCTGGGCCACATAGCAAGACCAACTCTCTATCAACAAAACAAAGCAAAAACCCCAAAATTAGCTGAGTATGGTGATGTGTGCCTGTAGTCCCTGCGCTTTGGGAGGCCGAAATGGGAGGACCGCTTGAGCCCAGAAGTTCAAGGTTCTGGTGAGCCGTGATGGCGCCACTGCTCCAGCCTGGGCAACATTTGAGACCTTGACACACACACACACACACACACACACACACACGCACTAAAATGAAAGAAAACAGAAAGGGGCTGGATGCAGTGGCTTTTGCATGTAATGGAGGCTGAGGTGTGAGGATCACTTGAGGCCAGGAGATTGAGCAACATAGACCCTATCTCTACAAAAATGAAAAATGAAAAAAATTAGCCAGTGTGGTGGTGTAGGCCTGTAGTCTTAGCTAAGAAAACAAAACAAAACAAAAAGATAAGGCACAGCCTAGAATAAAATATTTTTTAAAACATATGATAAAAAGACTTGTATCCAGAACATATAAGGAAATCTCATCACTCAATAATGAGAATTCATTATTTATTGTCCAATTCAAAAATGGACAAAAAACTTTTAATAGATACTTCATAAAAGAAGATATATAGTCCTATTTATGACTGAGACCAAGGAAAAAAGGAGATATATGGATAGAAATAAGTAAACAAAGAGCACTTTGGGAGGCTGAGGTGAGCAGATCAAGAAAAGCCTGGGCAACTTTGCAAGACCTCATCTCTACAATAAATCAAGAAATTAGCCAGGCGTGGTAGCATGCACCTGTAGTGCTGGCACTTGGAGGGCTGAGGTGGAAGGATTGCTTGAGCCCAGCAGGTTGACGCTGGGGTGGCTGTGAGCATGCACACTCCAGCCTGGCCACAGAGTGAGACTCCAACTCAAAAAAAAAAGGAAACAAAGAGATGCTCAAGATTATTCGTTATTAGGGAAGTGCATATTAAACCACTGCAGTGAGATATCACTATGAAGTTATTAAAATGGCTAAAACATGCCATGTCAGATAACATGTTTTTAAAAAAGACCTAAAAATTACATGTAGATAAAATAACTAAAACAAAAAACTGACAATGTCAGGGGCTTGAAAGGATGTTGATCAACTTGAACTTTTATGCATAATTGATGAAAATGTCAAAGAGTGCAGCCACTTTGAAGAACAGTTCGTAGTTTTATTTTGTTTGTTTTTTTCTGGGTTTTTTTTTTTGTTTCTTTGGTTTTTTTGAGTCAGAGTCTCACTCTGTTGTCCAGACTGGAGTGCAGCGGCACGCTCATGGCCACCGCAGCCTTGACCTGCTGGGCTTAGGTGATCCTCTCGCCTCAGCCTTCCAAGTAACTGGAACCACAGGTATGTGCCACCATGCCTGGCTAATTTTCTGATTTATTGTAGAGACACAGTCTCGCTGTGTTGCTCAGGCTGGTTTCCAACCCTGGAGCTCAGGCAATCCTCTCACCTCTGCCTCCCAAAGTGCTAGGATTACAGGTGTAAGCCACGGTGCCTGGCTAGTTTTCTTCTAAAGTTAAACCTACACTTAACAGATCGCTCAGCAATCCTACTCGCAGGTATTTGTCCAAGAGCAATGAAAACTTACGTTCACACAGAAACCAAGAGCAATGAAAACTTACGTTCACACAAATGTTTACAACAGCTTTATTCATAATCACCCAAATCTGGAAACCACCCAAATGTGCCTCAATTTGCGAATAGATAAGCAAACTATAGTACAGTGGAACACCAGTCAGCAATAAAAGAAGGAACAAACTGCTGGTATATACAAGAGTAAGAAGGAATCTCCAATGCATTATGCTGAGTGGAAAAAGCCGGACTCAATAGGCTACCTACTGAATGAGTCCATTTATGTGACAGTCTAGATGAGATGAAACCGTGAGTGGAAAAAGCCGGACTCAATAGGCTACCTACTGAATCAGTCTATTTATGTGACAGTCTAGATGAGATGAAACCGTAGAGACAGAAAGCAGAACAGCAGTTGCCAGGAGGAGTTGGTTACAAAGAATTTATATCTTGATTGTGGTAGTTACATTACAGTGGGTGTTTGTCAAAACTCATAAAACAGCTGGGCTCAGTGGCTCAGCCTGTAATCCCGTGCCTTGGGAGGCTGAGGTAAGTGGATTACCTGAGCCCGCGAGTTCGAGACCCACCTGGGCAACTTGGTGAGACCTCATCTCTACAATAAATCAAAAATTAGCGGGGCGTGGTAGCGCGTGCCTGTAGTTCCAGCTACTTGGAAGGCTGAGGCAGAAGGATCGCCGGAGCCCGGCAGGTCGAGGCTGTGGTGGCCGGGAGTGGCCACTGCACTCCAGTCTGGGTGACAGAGCGAGACTCCAACTCAAAAAAACAAACAAACAAAAAAACTCATAAAACTGCACTAATTATCTTAACATATCTAAAATTATATCTCAATAAACTTGACTACAAACAAACAAAAAGTTCTAAGCTAAACCATTTAGTGACTTCCCATTACTGTTAGAATAAAGCTCAAGCCCTCTCAGTGGGGCTTCCTCTGTGTCCAGCCGCTCCCACCTCTCCCTGTCTTCTATCCACACTGGCCAGCTTTCCCTTAAATGCGCCAATTTGTTCTGCCTTGAGAGATACCTGTAGTTCCCTCTGCCTGGGGTGCTCTTCCCAGCCTCTTCAGATCTTTGCATGGCTGCCTCCTTTGTCTCATACGGGTCTCACCAAATGTCACTTTCAAAGAGGCCTCTCTAACCACCTGCACCAAACCAGCCCTGGCTCAGCCCCTTCCCATCACATCACCCTGTTTTTGTGCTATTGTTGATGTTTGAGTCAGGAGTCTCACTCGGTTGTCCAGGCTACAGTGCAGTGGCACAATCACAGCTTACTGCAGCCTTCACTTCCCAGGCTTGGCCCACAGACATGCACCACCACGCTTAATTATTTTATTTTTGTAGAAACTAGCTCTCGCTATGTTGCCCACACTGGTCTCAAACTCCTGGTCTCAAGCCATCCCCCCACGCCTTGGCCTCCCAAAGTGATGGGATTAACAGGCGCAAGCCACTGTGCTCAGCCACATCACTGTTTTGTTTGCTTCTCTGTTTCTGATCTGGACATGTGAGCTCTGTGAAGGCAGAGACGTTTTTTCTGTCCTATTCTTGACTGTATCCCCAAATCTACAATAGCGTCTGGTGCTGCATAGGTCCTCAGAACATATCTGTTCTGACTGAATGAATAAATATGAATAACAGGGATGCCTGAGAGTAAATTGCTATAATGAGGTGGAAAGTCTTTGAGGAAAGGCCACGTCTTCAGTTCTTGTCCCCACCACCCCATACTTCTGTCCTGCCTGCGATGCCCAGTTTGGGTCTGACTTTGGGGGCAGGTGCTAATTAGTTCTAGACTTGTGTGCTCACGTCAGGCTACTGGGAGTCCATGAGCTGTTTTACAGTGAAGGCAAACTGGTGTACACAAGCTCCTGGAACTGTCCCTAAAGAGAAGCGCCAGAGCCTGGCACAGTGACTCAGCCTGTAATCCCAGCACTTTGGGAGGCAGAGCGAGAGGATTGCCTGAGCTCTGGGGGGTTCGAGACCAGCCTGGGCAACTTGGTAAGCCCTCATCTCTACAATAAATCAAAAAATAAGCCGGCCGTGGTAGCATGCACCTGTAGTTCCAGCTTCTTGGAAGGCTGAAGTAGAAGGATCACCTAAGCCCAGCGGGTCGAGGCTGCAGTGGCCATGAGCGTGTCACTGCACTCCAGCCTGGGGAGTTAGACTCCAACTCAAAAAAAAAAAAAAAGAGAGAAGCGTCAGTTATGTGACCTTGAACAAGTTACAAGTTACTTAATCTCTTGATGACTCAGATTCTTTAACCTTGAAAACTGGAAGCAATTTTCAACTTGGGAGAGTTACTGTGAGAATTAAATGAGATGTGCTGGGCAATTTGGGGCAGATCACACTCAACAATCACTCTCTCTGGCAGAGCTTAGAGGGAGCATGGAAAAGGGAATCAGAGCCTCCTCTCTTGGTTTTTACATTTTTTTTTTTTTTTGAGTTGGGATTATAACCTGTCGCCCAGGCTGGAGCACAGTGGCACAATCACAGCTCACAGTAGCCTCAAACTCCTGGGCTCAGGCGATCCTTCCCAAATAGCTGGGATTATAGGTGCATGCCACCACATCTTGTTAATTTTTTTATTTTTTGTAGAGACAAGGTCTTACTATGTTGCCCAGGCTGGTCTCGAACTCCTGGGCTCACGCCATCCTTCCACCTTGGTCTCCCAAAGTGTTGGGATTACAGGTGTGAGCCACTGCGCCTGGCCAGTTACATTTATTTTTTAACCATTTTATTGAGGTATGAATGGCATGTGATAAACTGCACATATTTCAAGTGTGCAATGGGATAAGTTCTGACACAAGTATACATCCCTGAAACCATCATCACAATGATAGCAAACAATCCATCACCTCAATATTTTCCTGTGTCCCCATCTTGATAATTCCTCCCTTCTACCCTTCTCTGTCATCCCTTCACCCCCGAGCAACTACTGTTCTTCATTTTATCACTATAAATTTGTTTATTTCTAGAATTTTCCATGAATGGAACCTTACAACATATGTTCCTGTTTGTCTGTATTCTTTGACTCGGAATAATTATTATGAGATTCATCCATGTTGCAGTGTGTTTCACAAATTCAGTCCTCTTTATTGTTGAGTCGTATATTCAGTGTCCAGACATACCACAGTTCATTTACCCATCACTTGTTGTTGGACAGTTACAGTTTTTGGCTATTATAAATAAAACCGGCTGGGTGCGGTGACTCACGCCTATAATCCTAGCCCTTTGGGAGGCCGAAGTGAGAGGACTGCCTTGAGCCCATGGGTTTGAGACTAGCCTGGGCAACTTGGTGAGACCTCATCTCTACAATAAATAAAAAAATTAGCTGGGCATGGTGGTGTGTGCCTCTAGTTCCAGTTATTTGGAAGGCTGAGGCAGAAGGGTCACCTAAGCCCAGCAGGTCGAGACTGAGGTGGCCGTGAGCATGCCACTGCACTCCAGCCTGGGCAACAGAGTGAGACTCAATAAATAAATACATAAACAAACAGACAAACAAACAAAGCTTGTATGAATAGTCATGTAGAAATTCTTGCATAAACATATTATTTCTTTCTTTCTTTTTTTTTTTTTTTGAGTTGAAGTCTCACTCTGTTGCCCAGACTGGAGTGCAGTGGCACGCACCCGCACAGCCTTGACCTGCTGGGCTCCGGCGACCCTTCCACTCAGCCTTCCAAGTAGCTGGAACTACAGGCGTGCGCTACCACGCCTGGCTAACTTTCTGATTTATTTTAGAGACGAGGTCTCGCCAAGTTGCCCAGGCAGGTCTCGAACCCGTGGGCTCAGGCAATCCACTCACCCGGGTCTCCCAAAGTGCGGGATTACAGGCTGAGCCACTGAGCCCGATCAACATATTTCTTATACCTAGAGTAAATGCCAAAGAATGACATGTCAGAGTCATAAGGCAAGCAAATGTTTTTTCTATTTAGAGAACTTTTAATTTTAGAATAGCTTTAAGTGAAATAAAGAAGTTGCAAAATCAGTATTATGAGGAAGATAAAGGAAAAAACAGTTGCAAAGATAGTACAGAGTTCTCCATCTATCCCCCATTGTTAACATATTAATATATTTGTTACAATTAATGGACCAATATTGATACATTATTATTATTAATCAGAGTCCATACTATATTCTGATGTTCTTACTTTTAACCTCATGTCCTTTTTCTGTTCCAGGATTCTATTCAGGACACTGCATTACACTTAGGTGTCATGTCGCCTCCATTTCCTCTGGACTGTGACAATTTCTCAGACTTTCCTTGTTTCTGATGACCTCGATAGTTTTAAGATGTAGTGCTCAGTCACTTTTTTTTTTTGAGTTAGAGTCTCACTCTGTCACCCAGGCTGGAGTGCCATAGCTCACTCACAGCTACCCCAGCATTGACCTGGGCTCTGGCAATCTTTCCACCTCAGCCTTCCAAGTAGCCAGAACTACAGTTGCACACTACCACACCCAGCTAATTTTTTATTTATTGTAGATACGAAGTCTCGCCAAGTTGCCCAGGCTGGTCTCAAACCTGCAGCCTCAGGCAATTCATTTGCCTCGGCCTCCCAAAGTGCTGGGATTACAGACTGAACCACCAAGCCTGGCCTACTTTTTTTGTGGTAAAATATGTGTAACATAAAATTCGAAGGCACAATTCAGTGGCATTAAATATATTCACAGTGTTGTGCAACCATTACCTCTATCTAGTTTCAAAACACTTTAATCACCCCAGAAGAAGACCTCATACCAAGTAAGCAGTCACTTCCCATTCCTCCTTCCTCTGAACCCAGTAACCACCACTCTACTTTCTGTCTTCATGGGTGTTTCATACAAATGAAATGATACAATATGTGACCTTTCATGTCTTGATTCTTTCACTTAGCATAATGTTCTTGAGGTTCGTTCATGCTGTCGTATATACTGGTACTTTATTCCTTTCTAGCTGAATGTTTATTGTATGAACACATCGCAATTTGTCTGTCCATTCATCAGTTGATGGACATTTGGATTATTTCCAACTTTTGGCTATGGTGAATGGTGCTGCCATGAACATTTGTGTACAAGTGTTTGTTTTAATAACTCTTTTCAGTTTTTTTTATATATCTACCTAAAAGTGGAATTTCTGGGTCATATGGTAATTCTTCGTTTAACTTATTGAGGAACTAAGTGCCAAACTCTACCATAGAAACTGCACCATTTTATATTCCTACCAGCAGTGTATCAGAGTTCTAGTTTCTCCATATCCTGATGAACACATCATTTGTTGTTTTTTTTCAGTATAGCCATCTTCATGATATAAAGTTGTGTCTTATTTTGATTTTGATTTGCATTTCCCTAATGTCTTCCCTAGTGATGTTGAACATCTTTTGATGTGCTTGTTGACCATTTGTATATTTTCTGTGGAGAAATGTCTATTAAAATTTTTTGCCCATTTAAAAATTGAATTGTGCCAGGCTCGGTGGCTCACCCTGTAATCCCGTGCCTTTGGGAGGCTGAGGCGAGTGGATTGCCTGAGCCCGCGGGTTCGAGACCCGCCTGGGCAGTGAGACCTCATCTCTACAATAAATCAAAAAAATCAGCCAGGCATGGTAGCGCATGCCTGTAATTCCGGCTACTCGGAAGGCTGAGGCGGAAGGATCGCCGGAGCCCAGCAGGTCGAGGTTGTGGTGGTCGGGAGCGGCCACTGCACTCCAGTCTGGGCGACAGAGTGAGACTCCAACTCAAAAAAAAAAAAAATAAATAAAAATTGAATTGTATGTCTTTTTTGTTGTTGAGTTGTAGAAGTTCTTTATGTATTCTGCATGTGAAACCCTTACCAGATATATGGTTTGCATATATCTTCTCCCATTTCATAGTTTGTCTTTTCACTTCGTGATTGTGTGTTTTGCAGGACAAAAGTTTTTACTTTTAAAGAGGTCCAATTTATTTCTTCATCTGCATTTTTCTCATAAATTCATTGCCAAATCCCTATGTTTTTCTTCTGTTTTATAGTTTTAGATCTTACATGTAGGTCTTTAATCTATTTTGAGCTAATTTTGTATATGGTGTGAGGTAGGGGGCCCAACTTTATTATTATGCTTGTGGCTATCTGGTTGTCCCAGCACCATTTGCTGTAGGGATTATTCTTTCCTACATTGAATGGTCTTGATGGCTTTGTCAAAATCAATTGAATATGGACAAATCGGTTTATTTCTGGGCTTTCTATTCTATTTCATAGGTCTAGATGTTTATCCTTATGCAAGTTTCACACTGTTTTGACTACTGTATCTTGTAGTAAGTTTTGAAATCAGAAAATGTGAGTCCACAAACTTTGTTTCCCTTGTTCAAGATTGTTGTGGTTATTTTGGCTCCTTTGTAATTTCACAAGAATTTTAGGTTTAGCTTTTCCATTTCTCCTTGTGATAATTAATTTATGTGTCCACTGGACTGGGATGCCTGATAGCTGGTAAAATTATATTTCTGGGTGTACCAGTGAGTGTTTCCAGAAGAAATTAGCACTTGAATTGGTAGACTGGGGAAAGAAGACTGCCCTCACCAAAGAAGGTGGGCACCATCCACTCCATTGGAGTCCCAAGTATAACAAAAAGGCAGAGCAAGGGTACATTCACTCTTCTTATACTGGAACATCCTTCTTCTCCTGCCCTTGGACATTGGAACTCCTGGTTCTTGAGTCTCTGGACTCAGGGACTTATGCCAGCCCTTATCCCCATCATTACCACCCCAGTTATCAGGCCTTGGGACTCAGATTGAATTACATCATTGGTTCTCCAGCTTGCAGACCGCATATTGTGAGACTTCGTGGCCCCCATAATCACGTGAGTCAATTTCTCTAATAAATCTTCTCTGTATAAATTTGTCTATCTATTTATCTATCCTACTGATTGTTTTTCTGAAGAACCTTGAGTAATACACTGCCTAAAGGTCATTTCAATTTTGTTAAGAATTACATTGGGCACTTTGGGGAGTATTGCTATCTTCAGAATATTAAGTTTTCAGTCCATGAACATGGGCTTTAATTTATTTAAGTCTTTAGATTCTTTCAGCAATGTTTTGTGGTATTCAAAGTTAAGTCTTGCATGTCCTTGGTTAAATTTATCCCTGTTTTATCATTATTGACTTTTGCTAATATGTAGAACTACAACCAGTTTTTGTGTGTTGGCTTTAAAAAAAATTTTTTTTTGAGTTGGAGTCTCACTCGTCACCCAGGCTGAAGTGCAGTGGCACACCCACAGCCACCACAGCCTCAACTTGCTGGGCTTCAGGTGATCCTTCTGCCTCAGCCTTCCAAGTAGCTGGAACTAAAGACACACACCACTACGCCAGGCTAGTTTTTGTGATTTATTGTAGAGACGAGGTCTCACCAAGTTGCCCAGGCTAGTCTCAAACCCCTGGGCTCAGACAATCCTTTTGCCTCGGCCTCCCAAAGTGCTGGGATTACTGGCTGAGCCACCACTCCTGGCTATTGATTTTATATCCTGAGACTTTTCTGAACTTTATTAGCTCTGAAAGAGCTCTACTAGGTTTATTAGCTCCACTAATTTCTTTTTTGAGTGTGGATTTTTTTTTTTTTTTTGAGTTGGCATCTTACTCTGTCACCCAGACTGGAGTACAGTGGCATGATCACAACTTACCATAGCCTCAAACTCCTGGGCTCAAGCAATCCTTCTGCCTCAGCCTCCAGAGTATCTAGAAACACAAGCATGCATCACCATGCCTGGCTAATTTTTTAACACTGTTTTGTAGAGATGGAGGTTTCACTATGTTGCCCAGGCTGGCCTTGACGCCTGTGCTCAAGCAATCCTCCCACCTCCATCTCCCAAAGTGCTGGAACTATAGGCATGAGCCACTGCTCCTGGCCTGAGTATAGTTTTTTTCTATGTACAAGATCATGTTAACTGTGATTAAATAAAATTAAATGTTTAACTTTTTAAGAAACCGCCAAACTGTTTTCCAAAGTGGTTGTACCATTTTACACCTCCAGCAGAGTGAATGGTAGTTCGAGATCCTCCACATCCTTACAAACAGCTGGTATTATCCACACAATATGTGGTAACTGACTCACAGGAAAATGAACAGAAAAGTTAAGTGACTTGCCCAATCTCCCAGAACAACCTTTTCGGCATGTTCAAAGCAATGACCCTGGTTTTGTTATCAACCCAAAGAGGCTAATTTCCTGAGGTGCAGAAGCCGGTACTATGACACCAGGTTTTTTTTTTTTGATGAACGAAAAGCTTTATATTGAAAGTTGACTCCCAAGAAGACAGGAGTCAGGCTCAAATCTGTCTTCCCATGCTGACTTGAAGGCAGTATTTTTATTAGAAAAGGTTCAGGAAGTAGTTTCTGAGATCAGTAGGTGATTGACGGAAGTAAAAAGGAGGTAGAGAAAGCCCTTGGCCATGTGCAGTTATCTCTTTGTCCTATCTCATGGGTTGCAAATTCAAGGGGAGTTAGTATGAAACGTGGTGGAAATTCAGGCTGTGATGTCACCAAGATAGTCAGCCATCTTGGTTCGAACCTCTTTCAGGCAGTTCTTTTGTCTCGTAAGCAGTTCTTTTGTTTCTGTTTTAGCAAGTTGTTTATTTTCTTATCTGCCATCCTGAAAACTCAAGAATTTCTGTTAGTCATTGGTTTCTTTAACTCTTTGGGGCACAGTTTCAATCTTACCAGGCCTATAGCTCAGTTCCTACCCACAGATGAGGAAGCTGCTCCCAAGAAATCACCCCACAGAGTAACTCTCTAGCCTGCCAGTGATGAGTCTATTTTGTGTGACCTGATCCCAGCCAGAGGTACCAGGGACCTCCCCTAGCATTTTGGCCCCTTCCTGTGCCCTCCTCCCATCCTGTCCCTCCCCTGGGCACTGTCCTCCCTCTAACTAGGGTGGCCAGAAAGGCTGGGAATCTTCCCTGTGACATCATAAGAACCAGTTGTCATGGGAGACATGCAGACCCACCCCCTAAGTAGGGGAGAGCAGGACCCTGCTGCACACAAGGCCTGGCCGCTCCTCCCCTACCACGCTGGCCCTCCATGGAAGCCTTGGTCTGTGCATTCTCTGAGCTGCGCATACGAGAAGGTGCTGGGCTGAAGGGAGAAGTGGCAGGAGGAGAGATAACCTCCTGTGCCTATCTGAGTACAAAGCCACTTGGGTCGCCTCAGGGACATGTATGGGAGAGGGGAATGGCCTCTGGTCCAGACCATGTGACCCTGGGCTAGGCACTACCTCTTGAATTCACTGTGCAATTTCTCTACTGGGTCTAGAATACTCTTTCTGGGGTAGAAGACACAATGGGGGTGGCGGAAAGGGCTCTCGGTACCAAGGTCTTGTGCTTCACAGACCTCCCTGTTGGTCAGGAGGGGAACAGGAGTAATTGTCAGGCATAGGCAGGGTGGTAGCAGGGAACTGAGCCCATTTGACAGAAAGGAAAGCCAAGGCTGGGCAGACTGGGGGTGGAGTCCATCATGTGAGCTGGTCTAAGAGACTACATCCTCCCCTCACGGATGCCGCAGCCAGCTGGCCACCACCCTCCCACTCTCCCCTCTGCAGATGCAGTGAGCTGGGCCCAAGGCCACCCTGGCCACCCTGACACACCGCCCAACATCTACGAGGGGGGCCTGGGGGCCCAGCAGCAGCAGTGCCCCAGCACCCGGGGAAGCAAGCCCACAAACTTCCGGCTGCGCCACCTCCGAGGTCTGACTCTCTACCTGCAGGGCCACATGCAGCCTGCTGGTCAGTGTGAGAGCCACTGGCTGGACCGGCTCATGGCTGGAGGCTGCCTGCCACGGCCTGAGGGCACGGGCCTGCCACAGCGGACTCTGGTCCCAGGTAACAGCCACGGCTCAGCCCTTCTGGAAGCCCAACTGCCCAGGAAAGGCCTGGGAAATGCAGGTGAGCTCTGTCAAGACAGGACTGAGCACAGAGGGGAAGTCCCCAGGGTGGGGCTGGGCTGGGGACTTGGATGAACCCTTCTCCGCCCACGCTATTGTCCAGGATACCCCCACAGTGGTGTCATGCCCCAGGAGGCCACAATCTTAATGAATCTGTCCCCCTCCCTGTGCCATCCCATGGCTGGGTGGAGACTGGAGAGTCCGTCAGGGACAAAGGCCTGTAAAGCAGAGGGAGGCTCTGGGACAGAGTTCTGGGCGACTGTCCCAGTTCTGCCTTGATGAGGGACCTTGGACAAATCTCTCCCTTGCTAGGCTTCAATTTTTTCATTTATCAAATGAGGGGTTCAGGTTAGATGAGGGTCCTTCCAGCTTGAACCACTCAGTCCCCTGAGGGTTCTCTTAGGGAAGAAGCACTGTCCTCTTCCTTTCTGTTTTGAAGGATGTCTGTCTCAGGAGACCCCAGGGTGGGATGCCAGCCTTCCCTCTCACCTCCCCTCGGGTCCCTCTGAGTGACTCCTTTCTTCTTCCTCAGCTTCCAGTTCCAGCATGGACCCAACCAAGGGTGCCCTCTCCCAGCCTGGTCCCCCTGAGGGCTTGGGGCTCCGGCCCAAGAGGTCCTGGGGGGCCTCAGAGGAGGCTATGTGTTCCTTGTGCAAGAGGACACGCTCTGGGGCCCTGGAGAAGCCATATAGATCTTGAGAGCCATGACTGGGGACAGAGGGGGACAGATGGCCAAGGAGGCAGGTCCAAACAGGAAGGGCTCAGCCCCCAGCAGTGGCTCTCCCACACGGAGATGGCCCAGACAGCTAGCTGCCCAGCACCCAAGCCTGGGCAAGCCTTGGGAAAATGTGAGGGGGAAGGAAGAGGTCCTGAGGGAGGGACAGAAGTAAGAGAAGCATGGCTGTGCCCTTGCAGCCTGTTTAAACTCAACTTGTACCTGCGAGGCCAGGCTGAGCAGAGAATTGGGCTCCTGAGAGGCCTGGGAGCACTCACGTCTAATCTCAATAAAAAGTCAAGGCCTGCGTGTTTGTCTGTCTTCAGGCAGGTGTCTGTGGGCTCTAGTTAAACTCCTCCGGCCTCACGCCAGAGCTGGCCTGGAGCAGAGCTTGCCTCTGTCCCCCATCCCAGTGCAGCCTGTGTGAGTGTCCTATTTCTCTCTGGGAGTCACATACCCAGGGCCTGCACTTCCTTTCTATCCCAGAGTGAGCAGCCCTGTATCACTCCCAGGGATGGGTCTGGAGTGCTCTCACTCTTAGCTGGAGGCATGAGAGGCATGAGCCAGGGTGAGGGGCTGTGGAGCACCAAGGAGGGAGTCTGGGAGGGCTTCCTGGACAAGGCCCTGCTGAGCTTGGTTCTACAGGGTGGTCAGGGCCTCAGCAGGTCTAAATGCAGGGCATGGCGTTCAGGACATGGGGGTGAAGAGGATGAAGGAAGGTAGGCCTGGGTCAGGGAGGGTGCCAGGGAAGACAGCAGCCCAGGCAGACCTCGCCCCACTCCTTGTCAAGGACTTGGGGAGGCCACTGCTCTGTGGGACCCAGCTCTTTGCTCCCACCATGGAGGATGAGCACAGTCCTTTTCCTCCCGGCAGGACTAGACTCCAGGCACCCAGGCATGAGCTTCCTCTGTACCGGGGTGTCTCCACTCGGCTCTGTCAGAGTTCGGGACCAGATCATTTTTGTGGTGGGGCTGTCCTATGCATTGGAGAATGTTTAGCAGCATCCCTGCCCACTACCCACTAGATGCCAGTAGCACTCTTTTCTCAGCTGTGACAATCAAAGAGGGAGGAGGGTGGGCAAGTAATAACATAAAGCATACCTGATCCTAAACCAAGGGAAGTACCTAATGGGTATGAATGCACCTAACCCTGATGTGTACCCCACATCTTTATAACAAAATTCTAAAAAAGGATCTCCAGACATTGTCTCAGGGAGGCGGACATAATGACTCTGGGTGAGAACCCTGCTCTATACCACCGGGTCTCAGTTCTCTGGGGGAGAAGACAGGGGCACCTGGGTGACCCTTGCCTGTCTGTGGATGTCCAGTCGGGCAGCCCAGTTCAGGCTAGGGCTGAGGGCCGCCCCCACCTCAGGCTTCCGTCAAGCCACATGTGATGGTGCCTGGGACAGCTGGCTCTGTTCTCTGCCCTTTCCTCCCGTGTGCCCTGGTTCCACCCTGGACATCTCCTAGGCCCCTGGGACAGCAGATCCTGGAGACTCCAATCCTTGGGTTGTTCCAAGTATGTGGGTGTGGCCCTGAGTGGTGGATGCCTGAGTTGTAGCAGTAGTCAGTACCGCCAGGAGGGGGAGCCGTGACAGAGCCAAGTGTTTGGATGCGCCACTTAAGAACGACTATGACAGGGCGGGTGTGGGGTGTCACGTGCGGTGACAGGGCAGCTGCCTTCTCTCTCACAACACTCACTCCAGGTAGGCCCGAGGGACCAAGACAGGTGTTGGGGAGGCTGCCGAGGGAACACAGAGGGACATCTGCCTTGGCTACCAACTGAGCACACTGGGCGCAAGTGAGACCATCCAGAAGCTGGCAGTGCAAGATCCTTGCAGGGACTTTTAGGGGCCTGATCCACACACTTTTAAATTTTTTTCTGTTTTGAGTTGAGGTCTTACTCTGCCACCCAGGTTGGAATGCAGTGGCATGATCATGGGTCACTGTAGCCTTAAACTCCTGGGCTAAAGGGATCCACTCTCTTCAGCTTCCAAGTAGCTGGGATGACACGTGCACATCACCATGCCTGGCTTTTTTGTTTGAAGTTTTTATAAGAGATTGAAGTCTTGTTATGTTGCCCAGACTGGTTTCGAACTCCAGGGCTCAAGCAATCCTCTTGCCTCAGTCTCCCAAAGTGCTGGGATTACAGATCTGAGCCACTGTACCTGGACCCTATCCACACTTTTGAATGAAGAGCAGAAGCGCAGAGCACAGGCTACCCAGGGTCCAGATCTTGGAATGCTCAGGCTGTGGTCAGTAGCTACTTCAGTTACCCAAGTGAGCCTGGTGTCCTGGTATTCTTGTCCTTGTGTAGTCCCCTCACTTGAATCAGGACTGGCTCTAGATCTTGCTTTACCAGTAGAATGTGGTGGAAGCGACAGGGTGTTGCTCCTGGGCAGTAAGGAGGTTTGGCAGCTTGGGGTTTGGTTGGTGGTCCCCTAAGGAGTCAACAATCCTGATAACTGTAATGGGAAATTAACCTAGCCCAAGGAAGGCCACCACAAGGGAATGAGGCCAAGGTCAAGGCCATGGTCATGGCCAAGTTCACTGCCAGCAACCCTGTGAGTGGGGCCATCTGGGACATAGATCCTCCAGCCCTGCTGGCCAGTCCAGCTGATGCCACACAGAGCAGATGAGCTCTCTGCTGACTCCTGTTCCAACTGCAGAACTGTGAGCAAATTGAATGGCCACTTCTTAGGCCGTGAAGTTTTAAGGTTGTCTGTCACCCAGCAATAGCCGGCCATAGCCCAGGGTCTTACCCCTAGGAAAGACATCTGCTGCAGCAACAGAAAAGAATATAGGCCCAAGCAGGGCTCGGTGGCTCAGTGTATAATCCCGCGCCTTGGGAGGCTGAGGTGAGTGGATTGCCTGAGCCCGTGGGTTCGAGATCCGCCTGGGCAACTTGGCGAAACCTCATCGCTACAATAAATCAAAAAATTAGCCGGGCGTGGTAGTGTGCACCTGTAGTTCCAGCTACTTGGAAGGCTGAGGCAGAAGGATCGCCGGAGCCCAGCAGGTCGAGGCTGTGGTGGCCGGGAGCGGCCACTGCACTCCAGTCTGGGTGACAGAGTGAGACTCCAACTCAAAAAAAAAAAAAAAGAATATAGGCCCAAAGAAAACTGACTCTATATTGGCCTCTAGGCTGGGTGCAGTGGTCATGCCTGTAATCCCAGCAGTTTGGAAGGCTGAGGCACGAGGATTGCTTGAGTCCAGGAGTTCGAGACTGGACTGGGCAACATAGTGACACCTTGTCTCTACAAAACACCAAAACCCTAGCTGGGTGTGGTGGCACATGCCTGTAGTCCCAGCTACTTGGGAAGCTGAGGTGGAAGGACTGCTTGCACCCAGGTTGAGGCTGTGGTGAGCTGTGATTGTGCTACTGCACTCCAGCCTGGGCAAAAGAGACCCCAACTCAGAAAAAAACAAAAAAATGAATTGGCCTCCTGGCAGATCCTCCCTGAAACCTTCCAAAGCTTTTTTGAGAAGCACTCCAAACGAGCTGAGAAGCAGAATAACCAGTCATAGCATGCTGGGGGTGGGAGTCGACAAGGAGCAGCCCACGGCCCGAGCAAGTGGACACTCATGACTATGTGCACTGATGATTCTGGGGTTGCCCTGTGAGTCCCCGAATGCCACTGGATTGGGAACAAAGTAGCAGATCTATCTCAGTCCTTGGGGAGATGGAGATCTGGAAGTACAAAGGCCCCGTTGGACTGCTGAATTCTCCTGGCCCCATGGACCCAGCAAATCCTTGGGTGGTGTGTGCAGGGACCGAGACCAGACCCTGCCGCAGGGAGATGCACAGGTGTCTGTGGACTCTTGTTAAACTCCCTCGGCCTCATCCCAGAGCCGGCCTGGAGCAGAGCTGGTCTCTGTCTTCCATCCTAGTGTGGCCTGTGTGAACGAACGTCCTGCTTCTCCCTGGGAGTCACATAACCATGGCCCATTCTTCCTTTCTGCCCCAGAGTGGGGCTGGGAGTGTTTGCAGGCCCAGATCTCAGTCTCGGTGGGGCTTTGGCGACAGGCCTGGAGCAGTGGCCAACCCTGCCCAACTTTCCTGAAAGAAGGAGGCTGAGGAGCCAGGGAGGCCAGCCTGGGTGGGCCACGGCTACCTCCAGGGCAGGGTTCAGCCAGAACCCTATCTGGGCAAGTTGATACTTGGTCATATAATTAATTGACCATGGGCCCCCGGGGTCACTCCCTTAATCCTAAAGTTGAACCCATCAGCAAAGGTAACTGTCCTTGCCAGAATAACTGAGGCGGTGCCTCCCCAACAGATGTGCCTGTGAACAAAGCTCGGCCGGCTGATTTAGTTCCATGTGCCGTGGCCTCAGACATGGCATCTGCTGTGTCCACCTGCCTGACCTCCCAGAGGCAATAGCCCCCATACACTTTGCAGGTGCCTCAGACTCTCTCCCAGGAAGGGCCCTCAGGAAGCAGTATGTCTCCCAGCTGCCCACTGATGTTGGAGGCACGTGAACAGTGAGAACAGCAGCACATGTAGTCTGCAGAGGGACCCAGACCTAGGCTGGTCACTTGGGCCCACCATTCACAAACTGTGTTGCTCCTGGGTAACTCCCTGGCCCTGTGTCAGGTCTCATCTAATAAGGAGACAGCTAAGTCCCCTGAGGGTGGCCAGAAGTCTCAATGAGAAGCTGTGAAAGCACCTGATCTTATGCTTAGCAGGCACCCATGTCAGGCTCCCATGGTAGCATATGCAGGCCCAGGGTCCCCACCTGACCACGAGGCCAGATCATCCTCAGAGCCTTCTCTATGCCAGGACAGGGCTTCTGAGTGGATGAAAGCTGCCCACCTGGACGAGGTCCTGGCTCAAGGCCTAGAGCCAGGGAAAAGTCAGACAAAGGCAGTTGCTGAGGACCCTGTGATATTTAAGAGAAAGAATCTAGTCGTGCCTTTCAATTCTCCAGAAGCTCCTCCCGACATATGCATTCTTTGGAAGGGTTAATTATACAAAACCACTAGCTCAATCAGGTGGAAGCCATCCACCACTCTCAGCCAAGGCCCCAGCAATGGGGGCTGAATCCATAGACCCAAGTGCAGCCAGCTGGGAGCTAGAGACAGGATGTGACCAATTAAAGTCTATCTATTTGTTTGTAATGAGACAAAACACTACAATCCATTCAAAAGCAGCTGGACAATGCAGTGCTTGAGGGCGGGGTAGGGGGTGGTGGGAGGAGATGACAGGGCAAGGCCTCTGAGCTCAGTTATGAACGTCCAAGGCAGAACTGTCCAGAAGACTCTTCCCTTACCCCGTGGGGCAGAAATAAAAATCACATGATCACTGTTGATTCAGAATGGAGAGGACACTGAGCTGGGGCCTCCACAGACAGCCCACATCAGCAGGTTTGGATCCATTGGCACGATATGGCCTCCTGCTGGCCAGCGGTCAGGAAGGGGAAAATTTTCCTGCCTGGGGCTTGCCTTCATTTTGAGGGTCCCTTTCCATTGCTGTGAGGCCAGGAGGGGTCCTTGGGTTGGCCCCAGCAGTCTGAGAGTCCTCAGCTAGGAAACTCTGGGGAGGGAAGGTCTCAGGTTCCTGAAGCTTTGTCTGCCCAGGTTGTTCCTCCCTTTCCCTCCTCCTTACACTGGTGCAGTGTAGTGCTGCTAGGACCCTCGACCACGGCTCTTGTGACACTGTAGCTGTACTGGGTGGGATTCTGACCCCCCCAGCTGCTTTGAAGGGCACAGCAGGTGGCAAGTGGCTTTTGAGGGAGGCAGAGTAGAGGGGATGCTAGAAGCGTGTGATGCACGCACACTGTGAGCACAATTCATGGCACTGACACAGCCTCTCTGCCCTCAGAGGCTGATGGCCCACAAGGCACATGACTGCCCTGCCTCCAAGGCCAGGCCTTAGGAGACCCACAGAGGCCTTAAAGCCCAACATGAAACTCAGCGTCTCCTGACTGCATCTGGCTAAGCCTCAGAGCTCACAGGGGGATGTGGGAGGGTGGTAAGAAGACCCTGGAAGCCCTGGCAGCCCCTGTCCTTAGCCCAGCTCCTAGCAGCAGGTTAGTTGAATGGAACTTTCCATGATCTAATGGACTGCGTGACCTCTGGGGCAATAGGAAGCGAGCAGCAGGAGATGCTGAGGAACAGGAAGCATCCCATTGGCTGACCACCTGTGCCACAGAGTGGAGCCCTAGGGCTCCATGCCTGCGTGGAAATGCTCCCCTGTTCTGCCCAACCCTTGTCAGTTCCTTATGGAGGGGAGGGGGCCACTCCTCACTCTCCAGCTTCTTTGGGATGGCTCGGGATGGGGCCCGGCATTCCCTTTATTGCACTCCCGTGTTCTGAGGCTACTGTGTCTTTAGGGTCAAGTGTGTCCACAATACTTGTGTTCCTCTTTTGAAGCAGAAAGGTCCCCTAGTTTTGCAGGATGGAGCTAAAGGAATGGAGGGGAGAGGCTTGGTGAGGGAAGCTCCTTCCCAGAGAACGCAGTCACACACTGGTCAGCCCACAGGGATGGTGCACGCACGTGGAGGCCAGATCAGGGCACTGGGCAGAGACGAAGGTTTCCAGAAGCAGGAAGGAGAACCAAAGCCTGTGGAAAAGAGCAGGGCAGAGTGAAGAAGCAGTGGAGATGCTCCACCCACCCCTGCTATCCTGCCTATGGGCCCAAGTGCAAGCTCTTCTCCAGGTCCATGGTGCCTGCCAGTGCCCCAGGTGCCCCTCAGTTCCAGCACAAATAAAGGCACCAATGACTCCAAGCCTGGGCATAGAGCCCAGATGACCACAGAGCCTGCCGTGTGAGCCTTGCACAGGTCACTAAACCCTGTGGGCTGTGCTGGTGCACAAGAGTGAGCTTTGCAGTCTCCATGGCCCTTCCAGCTCTGCTGTTCTCCAAGGCGTGGGAGAGATCTGCTCCCTGCAGCCCTCACATGATGAGAAGTGTCTGCAATGGAGCAGAAGCCTTAGGCAAAGGTTGCCCAAGGGCAAGCAGACACGGGGCTGTGGTTTGAGAATGCAGGGGTGG
>NW_007258213.1:222823-244501 GCF_000164805.1 Carlito syrichta | reverse complement strand
AACCCGTGGACTCAGGCAATCCACTCACCTCAGCCTCTCAAAGGCACGGGATTACAGGCTGAGCCACCGAGTCCAGCTACCTGCTTCCCTTCATGAAGTTTCTGAGGGTTGGACAGGAACTACCTCAGCTTGGCAGGTGCCTGTCTGAGGCCCTCAGTTTGTGAGTAAAGCACTAAGCTCCCATGCCCTACCATCTGTTCTGGTGTACCTGTTGTAGACCAGGTGTGCCCTGGGTGTGGCCACGATGCTCTGCTCCTGAGCCCATGTAGCACCGTACCTGCAGCTGCGTCAGGCTGACAGGCCTGGCAAGTGGCTGCCAGCTGATTTGTAGAGGACAGCAGGGATCAGATGGACAGGGAAATGGGCTCTGCAGGGTATCGAGGGGTGGGGCCTGGGGGAGGCTGCCCAGCCAGCATCACATGGTCCGGCTGTACTCGATGCTGCCCTTGGTGGAGATGCCTGACCATGGCAGGAAGCTGCAGAGCAGGCTGTGGGCCTGGCGATACACCCTGTGTGGGATGGAGCAGGGGCTCAGGCTGGCTAGCGCAGAGCCCAGGTGCTGGATGTAGTCCGTGCAGCTCTGTTAAGGAATACATTGACAGGTCCTTGTCTGTCCTGCCTGCCTGGGCACACCATGGGATGGTCCTTAGGCACGCCACAATCAAGGGAGGCTGAGATCACCAAGCTTCTGTGGAGCGTTGGAAAGGCTCACTAGACAGAGAGGTCTCTGCTGTGTTAAATAAAGGGCCAGGCCTGGGGTCAGGAGGGCCTTGTAGGTGAGGCCTCAGGCATGAAGACACCCACATTAAGGGACAGACAGGGAGTTGGGGAGGAGCCTGGCAGAAGATCAAGTGTTTCTGGTTCTCCCCAGACTCTCTCAAACCTCAGGGCAGCAGGAAGGACAACCCCATTCCTACAACAAGTGAGGGTCAACAGAACTGACTCCCTGGATGCCCACAGGGGCTCGACTTCACATAAGCTAGAAAAGCCTATTGGGTTTCAGAGCACCTCTCTATTTTGTTTATTTCTCTATGTGTGAATAAACGCTACACTCTTGCATTCAAACACACACAAACACAGGATTTGTTGGGGCCAGACTCTATGGCTATGATGAAGTTTCCTATCTTCCCTCCTATCTGGTACCTATCAAGGGCCAGAGCTAAAGAGAAGGGAGCAGGCAAGGGGTACATCTTTGGGTCATGCACCCCATCAGAAGGGTTTGAACCCAGGTGTTTCCCCTCTGTTAACAGAGACTCCACGAGGGCAGGGGCTTATGTCTGCTCCATACTCTGCTGATCCCCAGTGCACTCAGAAGAGGAGGCTCTCAATCAGTATCTGTTCAAGTTATAGATGGGTGGATGGATGGTCCTTGGGACAAGAGGGTTAAAATCTGTCCTGCAGCCAGGTTGAAGTATGGGGAACACTGAGTGCCAGAGCGCACCTTCCCTCCTAATGCATGCAACCAGATCTCTCATAGCATGATCTGAGCTGATCAGGGAAAATGTATCCATAAGCTTGGCCACCTGAGCAGCATCTGAAGGTGACCCCAGATTCAACTAGCTCACTAGTTCTGTCACCCTACGGCCAGGAAGCCATAGTCCTTTAGCCCCCAGAGTAAAGGATATAAGATTGTCCAGGGAGGGTGGCCGCCATTGATGTAGAGCACATAGGTGAAGCCATCTTTAAGGACCCCTCGGATGGAGTAGTAATAGGGGAGATAGTGATGCTGCTTAAAGTCTCTGTTTTCGTAGAAGTTTATTGCTGTGTTGTTGGTGGTGAGAACATGCAGGTAGATGGCTTTGCAGTGGTCCTGGGCGGTGGTTGATATGTGATCCTTTAAACTTTCAAGTAACAGGGAACCTGGGGAGAAGAGATAAAGATTATGTAGGCTGGGCAGTTAAATGGGAAGGAAGACACAGGTAAGGATGGGACCTCTGCAGATACCCCCCCTAAGACCTCACTGCCCACTGTGAGAGACCAGCCTCCCGTCCCTACTCACTGTCAAAGTCCCTAAAATCTCACAGCCACATGGAGCTTGTTAGCTGCAGGTCACTGGCTGGGACGATAGACGGTCTTGGCAGCGCCCACCCCTGGGCTGGACCCTCCATGGAGACTTTCAGATAATACAAAGGTAAACTTGAACCAAGGAAAACATGGAATAGGCAGGCCTGGGTTAAAAAATTAATGAAGACTCTGCCGGTCATTGGCTGTGAGGCCGAGTGGGATGGAAACAGGACAACATGAGCATCCAATAGCCGGCGGCAAGTACTGCCTCTTCATTTATGCTCATGCTTTCTACTCTAAATCAAGACTATCTTGCGAGCAGATGTGAGCTGTGTGTGGTGGCAGGAGGGATGAGAAAGGGCCATTCCCCATGAGGGCATCCCAGAAGCCAAACAAGGCTAACACAGAAAGGCCCGAGGACGTGTGGAAAGAGGATGGCTGAAGGAGAACAGATGTGCCAGCGGGGGTGGGGCGGGGGAGACAAAGGTCTGACCCAAGATGGAGACAAGGATGAGGGAAGAACTTGAGGGGGATTCATGAGCCAGAACTGGCAGGACGAGGAAAGTGACTGGGCCTGGGGGCGGGGGGGATGTGTGCATGTCAAGCCACGAGCTCCGCTGCCCCTTACCTATGCCGTGCTTCCTGAATTCTTTCACTACCCCCAGACTCAGAATGTACGCAACTTGCGTGTCAACAGAGAAGTTGGAGGCTAGAATATCTCCATCCTAAAGGAAAAGTTAGAGATAAAGTCAGGTTAACACTCGAAGTGCATAGGCCCACTGCGCAGTAGAGCCCAGGGGGGCTACACACCAACTCCCTGGCTACAACATGCGGAAGGACATGGGTGGGAGGGCAGAACCAAGAGACAATGGAGAGTCAGCCCCACCTCCATGGAAACAAGAGGGTTTGGGCCTCAAATAAGAACACACAAAAAGGCAGCTTCTTTTGAAGATGGGTAGGTACCCTGGCCAAGGACAGGAAGGGCACTTGGATGCCAGAAGAAGGTAAACATTATGATAAAAAGGGGGTGACTACACCATACCTCATGGGCATCTATTGGAAAGGAAGTACCTGTCCACAGACACCTAGAGGCCAGATAAATACAAAGCTTTAAGGTTCAGTTAAAGAGTACATACTATCCCCAGGTGGTCTTGGAGGAGGGGAATGCGGTTGGCTGTCCACACCTTCTGCTACACCCAGCAGGCAGGCAGCACACCATTCCATGTGTGTCTGTTGGTTTCAGAGGTGGAATTCTGGGTGGGAGGCATAAACCCAACCACCACAATGTTCTTATGTTCTTCCAACTCGTAAAGAACAAGAAGGATCTGCCATGGGTGTGGTTTTCCTCCCAAGATAAGGACTCTGAAAGACTTGGCCTTTCTGCTCCCTGCTCTCCCAGGTCCCATGTAGACCCCCAAGTTCACCCAGACACATCAGTACAGGGAGGAAGGCATCCTTGTTACTCTTGTTACTCGAGGCCCGCAGGAAGGGTGTTTGTTCCCCAGCTGACATCTTTTCACAGGCCCTGCTTTGCCCTAGTGTTGAATTCAACAGCCTCTCAGGAAGGCCCAAGTGAGTGCTGGGGTACAGGGGCTTCCTCTCCTGAGAGCTGGGAGCACAAGCAAAAGCCTGTGCTTCCCCAGGAAGCACAAACACATTCAAAAGGAGCACAGAGATCCAGTCACCTCGCTAGGTGCGTTGCAGAGTCACCCAGGAGCACTCAGGAAACAGAGGGGGTTTTGGAGAAAAAGTCACAGTGGGGGTGTTGGAGGATGAGTGGGCCCATGTGTCCCATGCAAGAGGAAAGATCAAAAGGATGTTGACACTTGCTTTCTTTCTACTACATCTTAACACCGAAAATGAAAGAAAAAAGCTCAGGAGGAAGCTAGGACAGGAAGTGACTCTTATAAGAAAACGAGCTGTACCAGAATATGATCACAAGCAAAATGGGGTAGACTTTAGTGGACCTGGGTCCTTAAAAGGGAGAGATAGCTCTTCTCGCACTTTTAAAGAAGTAACCTCAAGCCAAATAAACAGAACTACCCTCCAGTTGTTGGTAGTTTTTTTCTCCTTCCTTGGAGTAAATCCCCAAGGATTTACACTAGTTGCTGAAATGACCAAAATATTAGGCAGAATTTTGACCAAAGCCAACCACATGGAACAATACATTTGTGGTCATGGCCTTACAGTTTACATTTAAAGTAGGGTTTTCCAGTCCCAGGTTACAGGAGGAGTACACAGAATCCCAAGGGGTCCACAGACAGATCTCGGAGGGGGTCTGTGAAGTTGGATGAAAAGAAATGGTATCTTTTTTTCCCCTAACCTCTAACCGAAACCTAGTATTTCCTTCAACAAACCCACGCGTAGTAGTAGTTTCTATGACACCACCCCCAGTACAAGTCATGGGTATTTTTGTATCACATTATAGCTGTGCAGATTCTCGAGGTATCACTTGTGTTCCTCCCAACTTCAAAACAACAGTGGCAACTGATGTTGCCTGCTCTGCTGCCAGGCCTTAGTTACTTAGTGCACAAATGAAGGCACATGGGTCACAATATCAAGTGCACAGAGAAAGGTATCAGCTGGGGACAAGTCTCAATGGCCACTAGGATTCCTCAGGTCAGCGGTTCCTTAGACAGGGGGCCACAGAGCAGGTGCTGTGATTGATGCAAGCCCCCATGGCCCCATCCAGTGACAGTGACTGCCAGGTCATCACTGCACACACGTACCTCTTTATGTATCTTAGTCCTGTTTTTAATTTCAGCTACTATCATTCCCACGATGGCACCTCTGTAGGTTGCAGCAAGAGAAAAGAACTTCTTGTTGGATGTGATATCACGATACCAGGAGTCTGGGTACCTGTGAAAGAGAACACAGGTGAAGCTGCCAAAGGTTAAGCCCAACTAATGCCATGCTTTGGACATCAGAACCGCAGAGGCTCCAGGCAGTTAAGGAGTTTGTTCATTGCTTAGTCTCTACCTAATTGCTGCAGTTGTCGTCTTAAAGGAGTCACCTGTCCAGATAGGACTGGGAATTTCTGATGGGAAAAATAATTTTACAAGACATAAAATATGAGAGGGAGGAAAAAACTCCAACGAACTCGTCTCCACAAGAGCAGTTTATAGAGGGTAAGCAAAAGGCAGCACATTCCTCAGCCAGGAGAGTTAAGACCCTAGGACCCTTGGTAGCCTATGGATGAATTCTGTGAGACTTTTTGATACTGAAGGCCAGGAGAGTGATTCTAGGAAGAGACAGGTTTACAGCTGGGTGGCACTTGAGTTTATGACACTTCCTGGACAAGGAGGAATCTGCCCTCAAGGACAATGTCTAGCAAGGCCTGCTCAGGGCTGCTCTCAAGAACAAGGTCAAGATCCCTCCGAGGAGAGCAGGGAAGAGAAAAGTTGGTGCAAAGACCCAGGAGAGATTGGGAACAGACAATCCAGCCATAGCCTCAGACACATCAGGAAGGCTGAGTCACTCAGGGTTCAGGAGTGTGTGAGTTTTGTTTGGCCACTTCATGGCCCAGTGTGATTATAGTTCATGCCACTGTCTTGGGAACCTGAGGTCTCAGGCCCACAAAGCTTCAAGGCAAGGCGGGCAGGCTGGGCATCTCAAGAGGCAGTGGCTCCACAGGGAGGTCAGATTTACATACTCACTGGTGCTTTTATTTCTCTGGGTTAGTTTCCAGCAGTGGGACTGCTGGGTTTAAGTAGAGTTTTTAACTTACAAAGTCGCTGCGAGTTCACATCCCCAGAAGGCTATGATGGCTCCTACTTCCACAGAGATGCACAGGAGGCACCTCCTCCACCCTCCTGCCTGCAGCATGAGGTTACACAAGTCTGAGATTCAAGACTCATGGAAATACTAATGGCTCTCAGGACCATCAATTTGTATTTTCAATTTGTAAAAGTTTGTACCTACTTTTCTCATTACAAGATCTATGTGTGCTATCACAGAAAAACGTAGGAAATATAGAAAAAAACCCAAACAAATAGAAAATTGCAGGAACTAATGATCTACCTACCTCAAACTACTGAAAACACGTTGTTAGGCCAGGCTCGGTGGCTCAGCCTGTAATCCCAGCACTTTGGGAGGCCGAGGTGAGTGGATTGCTTGAGCCCGCGGGTTCGAGACCCGCCTGGGCAACTTGACGAGACCTCATCTCTACAATAAATCAAAAATTAGCCGGGCGTGGTAGTGCACGCCTGCAGTTCCAGCTACTTGAAAGGCTGAGGCGGAAGGATCACCGGAGCCCAGCAGGTCGAGGTTGCAGTGGCCGGGAGTGGCCACTGCACTCCAGTCTGAGTGACAGAGTGAGACTCCAACTCAAAAAAAAGAAAACACTTTGTTATATGTACATACCCTCGTAAACTTTAAGATTATATATTTTTAAAAATAAAGATAGGGTTGTGGCACATATTTGTTTTCCTTTATTTTTTTTGAGTTGGAGTCTCACTCTGTTGCTCAGGCTGGAGTGCAGTGGCAAACTCATGGCTACCCCAGTGTTGACCTGCTAGGCTCTAGCAATCCTTCCACCTCAGCATTTCAAGTAGCTGGAACTAAAGGTGCACGCTACCATGCCCAGCTAGTTTTTTATTTATTATAGAGACAAGGTCTTACCAAGTTGCTTGGGCTGGTCTCAAACTCATGGGCTCAAGCAATCCACTCGCCTCAGCCTCCCAAAGTGCTAGAATTTCAGGCTGAGCCACCGAGCCTGGCCCATATTTGTTTTCTAGTCTGCTTTTTTCCTTCAATATCTTGTTACAAAATTCCCTGTCAACAAATATACCTCTCTTTTTTTTGAGTTGGCATCTCACTCTGTTACCCAGGCAGTGCACGCTCCTGGCCACTGCAGCCTCGACCTGCTGGGCTCAGGAGTTCCTTCTGCCTTAGCCTTCCAAGTAGCTAGAACCACAGGCACGTGCCACTATACCTGGCTAATTTTTTTATTTATTGTAGAGATGAGGTCTTGCCAAGTTGCCCAGGTTGGTCTCAAACCCCCGGGTTCAGGCAATCCTCTCACCCTGGCCTCCCAAAGTGCTGGGATTATAGGCGTGAGCCACCGTGCCCAGCCTCAAATACACCTCTTTGACAGATTTTTTTTTCCTGGCTGAGTAAAATTGTAAGTATGTTTGCACATATGCTAATGCATGTAACCAATTTCTTACTGTTGAGATACTTAAGATGCTTCCAAATTTTCTGGATTATAAATAGCATGGCACTGGACAACTTTGTAACTGAAGTTTCTCAGCAGAGCCTTTTGGGGAACTCAGCACATGAGGAATGTGGTGAGGTGGGAAAAAAAAGCCCAGAGCAGACAGGAGCAGTGGTCTGGGGTCCACTGACATGCTGGGTGACTCTGGACTCCTGCTGTCCCTTCAGGTCCCTCCTCACCTTTGTGGTGTGGCCCCAGGGACCAGAGGCCTCTCCCAGCATCAGCACCTGTGGATTCTCCCCCACCCTGCAATCTGCAGCTGGGGATATGTGCGCCACTCCACTTACTCAATGGGGAACCAGTCACTGCACAGGTGCTTCACGGTGTCTATGTCATCGTGGCAAAGGAGGCGCAGGCTGACCTCGCTGAGGGCGCTGGATGGCACCACTTCTGTCATTCACACCTGCAGGGAAAGGGGGGCAATGTCACTACACAACCTGGTTCTCCTCACACTTGCCTTGTGAGGCAGGCAAGAGAGCAGTGAATGTCCCTTGGTCATCACGCGGAGGCTTTTGCTCCCAAGACTGGCCCATGCACCAGGTATCACATTGCCCTCCACTCTGCAGATGAGGCGACTGAGGCATAGGAGGGCAGTACAGGACAGAGACCCAGGCCCCCTCACTGGTCTCACGTCACAGGACTGTGGTTCCTCTGCTTTGGAAAGCACATTAGGCCCAGTGGGCTGGGCTTCTCCCATCCCTGGGCCTGGTGGCTGCCAAAGACAGATGAAGGCTCAAGCAATCCTCTCACCCTGGCCTCCCAAAGTGCTGGGATTATAGGAGTGAGCCACCACGCCCAGCATCAAATACACCTCTTTGACAGATTTTTTTTTGCTGGCTGAGTAAGATTGTAAGTATGTTTGCACATACGCTAATGCATGTAATCAATTTCCTACTGTTAAGATACTTAAGATGCTTCCAAATTTTCTGGATTATAAATAGCATGGCACTGGACATCTTTGTAACTGAAGTTTCTCAGTAGAGCCTTTTGGGGAACTCAGCACATGAGGAATGTGGTGAGGTGGGGAAAAAAAGCCCACAGCAGACAAGGGCAGACAGGAGCTGCTTGTTGTTCTCCTCCCAAGCAGCCTGGTAGCTGGGGGCCAGTGAATAGCTGGATTTCCAGGGGAAGTGGCATTGGCTTTATCATCAAAGGGTGAGTCTATGCTGGAGGGTCACCCCTGATTTCTCCTCCCCTATCCAGCAGGTGAAGACTCCTGTGCAGAAAGAGATTTCGAGAAACACCACAGTTCAAGTCAGGGGTCATGAGTTGCCAAGGGCTCTTTTAAATTGGGAAAGTATATTCAATCCAGGGTACAGAGGGAGCAGCCACCCTTGTTTTGTTGAACAAGGGAGGAAGAAGGGAGGCAGGGAGAGAGGGAGGCCAGTGCTGGGCTCTGAGAAGGGGGAAACAGAGGCCTTTTTGTCTTGAAGTTGAAAGCTGGCATTCACCCTGCCTTTTCAGGAAGAATTGTGTAGTTCATCTCTACTGACTGAGGAAAAGTCCTGTTTTACAGAATGACAGCTCATCAAAGCAGAATGACAGAACTAGAAAGTCACCATTTTGGAACCACCAATGCAAACACACGAGTCAAGCAAGAACCATGAAGGGCTGCTAAAGCAACTGGGGAAGATGTTGGGAAGCAGGTGCAAGGCATGGGGGCAGAGACCCCCACTCCTAGGACTACTGGTTGCCAAGGGAAGACCTGATCTTCCTGTGGCGAGACCTGGCAGTCACCACATCATCTGGTGACCCGATCTCTCTGAGTTTCTGCACCTCCAGCTGCCAAGGGTGGGAAGTACCTAAGGCTGTCCTCGGTGCTGCTTCCTTGAGATTCTGCTCAACCTTCCCTTCCCTACCAACAGGGGAGAATCTGGATGCTGAATCTGGCCTCTCCGCTGGCTTAGCCTCAGCTAATCAAACTCTCGGCGCATCCCTTGTGGAAGGGAGAAGGCCAGGCCATTCTAAGGCAGTTATGCACCGAAGCGCCGAGACAGCTGGCAAAAAGGAGGTACCCATCTACACTGGATGCTAGTGCCCACCAGCCAATGCCCAGCATTCCAGCCACTTCTAGGGACATCACCTTGATCTTTAACAGGGCCCACAATGATGTCCTAAGCAACTTTGCCTGGATTCCTAGTGTGTGTTTTCTCAGCTCCTGGTTCAATGTCAGAGGCACCAACTAGTTCAGGATCATCATCAGAAAAGAATTTCTCTATAGTCTTTACCACCCCAACCCCAGCCCTTGAACTCCCAGTGTTCTGAATCCATGCACTCAGATAGTTTAAAAAATTGTTATCTGGCAAAAAACAGAGAAACAAAACCTCTAAAGGTGACAAATAAAGGTGCTAATCTTGTCAGATACAAGAATAGCACTGGGGTCAGGTACAAAAATGTCTGTATTTTATATTAAGAGAGGCACACTGGATATTCAGGGACAAAAATGACAGAATGTTCCAGAATTTAGTTTAATTTAGTTGAAGCAAAAGTGGTAAAATGTTAAGAGTTGAGTCTGAATGCTGGGTATGTCACGTGAATGCTTGAAAATGTTCCTAATTAAAACAACCAACCAAACTTCTAATCACCAGAGAGACGGGGTTTCAGATATGGATGACAGGTTTTCCAGGTGACAGAATGAAAATCCTCTGGCATCAGCATCAGGAGCTCTGAAAGCTGTGCCTTGTGCTGCAGACACTGTAGGCTGGGGGTACACATCACTGGGAATAGCGAGTCCTAAATGCTGGCATGCTGACTTGCAACTGAATCCCAGAGGATTTATTTGTCAGCAGAGGGAATGTCACTTGGTGCCCAAGTTAGCCCTCAAACTGCACTAAGGTTTCAAAGACCAGCAGGATACCAAGCGTGTAGCTTGGGACCAGGGTCCCGTGTCTTCAGGAGGCCAGCTAAGGGCAGACTCCTCTCATCCTTCCCCTCAGGGTCAAGAAAACTGGCAAACTCAGAAAGTCTTTACTCAAATTTCGAGACTCTGGGACAAAGTCAATAATCCCACACCATCCAAGGCTGAAGCAAAGGTCAGTTCCTCGATTCAGCCTTTAAAGAGATGGCTCCTGAGATAAGGGGTACAGCATATGTCCTTCTCCCCACTGCAAAAACCTGTAGATGGCCAGCACAGGGTGAAATGACTGCCCACCTCATGACCCCAGACAGAGCTCCAGATGTCCCATCGCTGGGCCCTCCTGGTTTCTAAGCTTCCACAGGCCAGCTGCCTCTGAATAGGATACCACCGCCTCTCACCACAGAGGGCAAGATGGGCACATGTGACCGTGGCTGGCTGGCAGAGCCAGGGTCTGGGGTGGTACAGGTAGACCCACCTGAGAGCCGGGCCACAGGAAGCAGAGTTGGCAAGAAGGCTAGGGGCAGGGAGGTAACTTTCTGAGGGGATGAAAATGTTCCATATCTTTTTGTTGTTGTTATTTTTATTTGTTCCATATCTTGATTGTGGTTGTGGCAGTTACACACACACACACACACACACACACACACACACGTGTGCACGTGCACCCACGTGCGCACATACACATACATGTCAAAACTCACTGAAGTGTACACTTAAAATGGCTGCATTATATTCTACATATGTATACTGAGCTTCAGTAAAGTTGATTTTAAAAGATTTTTAAAAATCTATATATTGTGGATTGATAGCAAAGGAAGAGACCCATAATAAATCTGCATCTCTTCTGACCTGGGATCGCACATTTTCCCCCCAGTATCCTTGAGACAAGGCTCTTGACCAAGAAGGCAGCATTTGTTCCTGGTTCAACTTTCAAGAAAAATCCCATGCTCGGAGATACACAACTCTTTGTGGATACTTGAATACCTGCTAAAAGTACTTCCATGTTTCCTAAGGCTGGTTCTTTAGATGCCTCAATTTAAAAATAGAAACATTTCACATCTAACTAAGCACATTACAGGGCCTAATCTGTCCCAGCCCAATGGGTAGGTGGTGGAAGAGAGGCAAGATGGTACAAGGAAGAGAGAATCTGGCTGCTCGTGTGCCTCTGAAAGAGAAAAATGATATTGAAGAGAATGGCTAGCAGGGCCACCACAGGGGAGGAAGCAAGGGGGCCCACATGTGTGACGCCACTGATCTTCCATCCTATGGAGTCAGGCCATGAGGCACAGCGATGCCCATGACAGGCACTGCCGCAGGTGAGGCAGCTGAGGCCAGAAGGATGGAGTGACTGAGGCTCATAATCCCTGAGCACTGGCTAGGTTGGATGGCTTCACATGCCACCTGCCTGAACAAAGCCCCAGTGCTGGCTGGGACCCCATACTTGCCCATCTGGAAGCTTCCATAAAGTACTCATTTCCTATTGCTCTGCAGTCTACCTGGAGGACAGAGGAGCAGGAATCTTGGGAAAAGGGCTCAGCAGGGCAAAGCCAGTGTAGGGGCTCCTCGAGACAGGCACTCTGCTCTGAGCCCTCCAAATGGGGCGGTACCCTGGCTGTGCTTGGGGACAAGGGCATACCAAAGTCGCAGGCACCCAGGCCATCTTTTGGCACTTTCCTAAAAAGGCACACGATGCATCTCTGCTGCAGTAAGCAGGGATGTACTGTGCAGGAGAATGCCAAGTTCACTTGAGTTTTCAAGTTAGAACATGAAGTTTCAAAGGTTCACATTTGCGGTGAGTACTCTTCCCTGGATGTGCTGGGTCTACAACCCTGTCCTTTGAGTTCAAGACGTGGGTGGGAGAAAAGATTCCAGGAGAGGTAGACACTGATCCACCAAGACCCAACAAAGGGCCTGTGCCTTTCTCTCTCCTCCAACCTTGTCCTCCTGAGGCCACTGGTGAATCTCATCTTCCCTTTGCACTGAAATGACCCCCGTAGCCCCTGTTCTGAAGGCTGCTTTCCACTGAGACTTGTAATGGTGGGAAGGGGCTGGCAGTGCCTGGGTTGGCAGGGCCTGGCTGGACCCTCTCACCAACAACACTTCCTGAGAGCCCCCACTTACTCAACCCACAAGGACATGGAGCGAAACTGGAGGAGGGGCTGCCAAGACATTCCTGATATCCACAGGTGCATTTGCTGACCCTCAACCCCCACTGCTGAGTGCTGGGGAATTCAAGAGCCAGGGGGCACGGAATGTGCTGTGTTCCAGTTTCCAGGGGTTTCCTGGCACCCTGATGATGCCTACAGGAGTCAAGCCCCAAGTGAGGCCAGAGACAATCTTATTTCCTAGGGCTTCTCTTCTTGGCAGGCCCTGCACTAGTGCCCTGAGCCTACAGGAGCCTCCTCCTTCTTCAGAGGAGCCGCTTCTAGACCACACAAGCCACACTGCACTTGGACAAACCACCCTGTTCTCTTAATGGCTTGAGAGGTGCTCTGGCCTCTATCCATGACCTCAGGGAGCAGACCCTGGTGTTCAGGTGGCCAGTCACACCACCCTCTCCCTCTACACTTGCTCTCTACACAGTATGCCCCTATGTGCCCCCAGACCCTAGGGATCTCAGATGCTCCTGGAGATGGCTCCCTGCTATATGCTTCAGCTCTTCATCAGAGTCACCAAGATTCTCCCACTTCGCTCAGAATGGCCGGGAGAGTTACATGAGATGCTACTTCCATCCCAACCCCTGGCCCAGCTCCCCAGCCCCTTCCTCCCTGGCCAACACACCCCCCCTTCTGACAATTTTGACATTCTCTTTGCACAAGCTCCCTTGACAGGCCCGTCCATACCCCGTGTGCACCCTCTCCCAGCAACCTCCCTGCCACCTCCTTCCTGGCAATGTAACTACTTGCAGCCACCCTCCTGTTTCACTCCTGTGCTTCTAACACTCATTCCTTCTAACCCCCACTGTCTGCTCTGGCATGCTGGCAAGGATGCGCCTCAGCAGCCTCTCTAAGAGTCCCCACCCCAAACTGCGTATTGTTCACTTCTTGACCTTTCTCAGACCCTTGTATCCCTTTGTCCTCTCAAAGCTCCATCCCAGTCCTTCCCCTGAGCATACCAGGTGGTTTCTCCAGCGAAGCACAGGGAGGACTTGCACACGCTTGTCCATGCCACAAGAATTAAAGACCATGAGGTCCCTTGGCAAATAAAATGGTTACTGGATTAAAAAACCAACACGAGTGAACTTCATACTCTTGCCTTTAGGGTAGAGGGGGAGAACGGGAAAATACACTAATGACAGATATGGGCCACTGTCTTGCTCATCAGTGAAACGGGCTGAAGGGCTAAAAGCAGAGGGTGCTGGCAGCGATGGAGACTATGTACTGCTCAATCAGGCAGCTGCCCCCGGTTAATAAGCCATCTCCACAGTCACCTGGGCTTCTTAAGAGAGTCAGTGAATCACTTACAGAGTGACAAGAAACAAACACCCACCACTCTAATTTCAAGCAGCCTCCAAGCAGCTCCCCACCATAAGCTGAGGGGAGCTCTCAAAGCGGCCACATACCCCTTGAGACAAACAAAAACAAGTGACACTGGAGGATTCTGTTTGTATGAAAATCAACTGGCTAAATGAATCGATGGCACCAGCCATTAGAAAGTGGTCAAGGAGGGAACTGAGAAGGGGTGATGGCAGTGTGCTACATCTTGTTTTGTGGCTGTCAAAATGTTTGGATCCACTCACTCAAGTTGTATGCTTGACTGCATGCTCATGATACCTTAGTAAAAACAGCAACAGGTGCTCTGGTGAGGTCCCAGGTCCAGACCAGTCTACCCTTTGGGCTGAATATTCTATTGTCCGCTATGTTTATTTCACACTGAGAACTCATTTAGTCATTCATTTATCAAAATTGTATTGTGCATTCAGGTCCTGGGGTCACAGCAATGAGCATAGTCAGAAATCTCTGATTATAAGGGAGGGGGTGTGGCATATGGGGATACTATGGAGCTTTCCTGCACCATTTTCTCAATACTCACAGAAACCACTGCTTTTGCGAGAGGAATCCCCTGGCAAATGTGAAAAGCACTGTCAACCAGTCTGGGCAGGGATACGCTCCCAACCCTCTATGGTGGAGCTTAGGAAAGAAGGTTAAGGAATCTATCCCCTTGAGTCCTCCCTGAAACTGCACCCAAGACATACAGGGTCCCACTATGAGAGGGGAAGACATCTGAATGTTGCTGTACTAATCTCCAGATGGGCAGGGGAAAGGACAGCTCACTTTTTGTGGCCCCACTTGTCAGTGTCAGAATCGGAGATGGCAAAGACAAAGAGGAACAGAGCATTCTTGACTAACAAGGGCCATACCCAACCAACAGTTCGTCTGTTCTTGGACCGAAAGCCTAACGAGCTACGGGAAACCCTCTGTACTGCTCAGGAGGCAGTGGGTGAGAGGGAAGCAATGGCTACTCAGTTTAAAAGGAAAAAGTGCCGAAAGAAGAGGTCAGGCTTCAGAGACACTCCCATCCCCGTCTGTCACTCCCGTGCTTCTTCACTCTTGTCTTGCTCTGCTGGGTTTTGTTGCTTTTTTGTTTTTTAAATCTCTGTTTTTCTGGGTTTGCATTTAAGATTCTTCAGAATTAATTAAGTGTTAAATGTGAAAGTGGGTCATGTTTGGTATACATTACCACTTGACTATGGGGTAAACTTTTACAACTAAAATGATTTTTTAAAAAGTAATTCAAATCCCTGTCTGAATCTGCCTCTGGAGTTATGACAAAGACATTTGCAATCGACACCACTCACATATTATTTGTGTTTTACAATGACCTTGGGGTTTTACTATATGAAAAAATGAAGGCTTTTAGGTGGTATCTGAAAATTACGAACATATTTTTATATTAAAACAACCCTGGCTGGACATGTTGGCACAGGCCTGTAATCCCAGTACTTTGGAAGGTCAAGGCAGGATTGCTTGAGCCCAGGAATTTGAGACCAGCCTAAGCAACATAGCAAGACCTTGTCTCTACAAAAAATAAGAAAAAATTAGTGGGTATGGTGGCACATATCTGTAGTCCCAGCTACTCACGAGGCTGAGGCAGGAGGATCACTTGAGCCCAAGGCTGAGGATGTGGAGAGCCATGATCACGCCACTGCACTCCAGGCCTGGGCCACAGAGTGAGACTCTGACTCAAAACAAAACAAAACAAAAACCTCATAGGGTGTTTTTAATGAGTAAGAACTTGAAAATTTTACAGTATCTCTTCAAATTTGAGTAAAATTATTATTCATTTTGCCCTAAAATAGACTAAGTACTGATTTTTAAACCCTATGCTCTTGGAATGGGAAGGCATTTTGTGCACTCATGCCAGAAATAAATGTCTAAACAAAGAGTCAAAGAGGGGCAGTTGTAGACATGGAGGCCAGAGGAGGCCAAGCAGCCTTGCAAAAATACTTTAAAGCTTTCCAGTGTAACCATTTAAGAGCAGTGTTAGTGACTGTAAAAAATAAAATTTTAAAAATATTTTGAAGTTTTAAGACAACCATTTCAAAAAATGTTTAAAAAGAATATCTCCTTTTCCTGAGGGGAATGCATTTTTATAAACTTTTTGTTTTTAAATTGTTAAAGTAACCTTCCATAGTAAAATAAAAATTCACATGCAACATAAAGCAAAAACTAAGAATCCTGTACTCATCCCATCCCTAGAATAACTGCTATTAATGGTTTCTTGTGTTTTGTACAAGAAAAACATTTCTTTAAATAGGAGCTGACAATAAAAGGAAACAAAGACTAAAAACGTAGAAACATCACGCCTGTGCAGGAACTATGGGAGCATATCTAGAAAAGACTGCCCTAAATTGTCCTGTACCAATGCTGATACAATGCTGTTTGGTTCTCAGTTACTAGGTGACAGTTACTCTAATGTTATATCATGTTTTTCAAAGTGACAAATAATAATTGTATATTTATGAGGTACTATGTGATGTTTTCATATATGTAAATATTGTGGAATGATTACATCAAACAGAGTAACAAATAAATAAGTAAACTAATAAATAGGCGATGGCTTGCCTGGTAAGGGGCCCATGGCTCTTCTGGGTTGGGGGTTGCATAGGTGTGTTCACGTCATGCCAACTCATCAAGCAGTGCACTTTTGCTTGTATACTTAAAAGAAAAGTTAAAAATGGGAGGCCAGAGGAGATGCAAAGTAATCTAAGACTAACTAGAAAGAGAAGGCCGGGTGCGGTGTCTCAAGTCTGCAATCCCAGTACTTTGAGAGGCTGAGGTGAGAGGATCGCCTGAGCTCTGGGGTTCAAGACCAGCCTGGGCAACTTAGTGAGACCTCATCTCTACAATAAATAAAAAAATAAGCCAGGCGTAGTAGTGCGTGCCTGTAGTTTCGATTACTTGGAAGGCTGAGGCGGAAGGATCACCTGAGCCCAGGTGGTTGTGAGTGTGTCGCTGTACTCCAGCCTGGGTGACAGAGCGAGGCTCTAACTCAAAAAAAAAAAAACAAAAAAAAAAAGAGAGAAAGAAAGAAAGAAAAGGAGCAGCAAATGTCTGACTAGCAAGACATGCTAAATATAACCGAGACTCTGGAAAGAATAATCTCTGAATATCTTACAAACAGAGTCAGAACAAGCCATTTTTCAAAAGAAATAAGTTTGAAAGAAATATACAAAAGCAGTTCCAAGGAGCCAAAGGAATAATGAAAATATTGTTGCATTAACATTTTCTAGAAAAGAATCCTTTCCAGTACCTAAGGGAGAATTAGTCACTTACAATTTCATGAAAAGAATTGCTTTCTTCTAATAGTTATTTTCAAGATGGGCTCAAGTTTCCATACTTGGCAGCTCAAATTGATCCTATTTCAGGAATACAGTAAACAAAGAGAAATACCATTTGATTTTTAATAACAAAATGCCACAAAAAATAGAATTGAAATAATTTTTTAAAAATGTGGTCTGCTAAAGATGACAGAACATCTTTCTTTCGTCTTCCTGTGAAAGTGAAGGGAACAAAGACTTTATCAAACCTTTGTTTTGTGTGCCCATGCACAACCACCTCCTCTTCACGTCACTGCAACTTTAAATCTGTGTTTAGGGCTGGGCTTGGTGGCTCAGCCTGTAATCCTAGCACTTTGGGAGGCTGAGGCGAGTGGATTGCCTGAGCCCGTGGGTTTGAGACCAGCCCAGGCAACTTGGCGAGACCTCGACTTTATGATAGGTACAAAATTAGCTGGGCATGGTAGCGTGCACCTGTACTTCCGGCTTCTTGGAAGGCTGAGGTGGAAGGAACGCCAGAGTCCAGCAGGTCGATGCTGGGGTGGCCATGAGCGTGCCACTGCACTCCAGCCTGAGCAACAGAGTGAGACTCCAAGCCCCCCCCCCCAAAAAACAAAAAACAAAAAAAACCCCTGTGTTTAAAACATTTATTTCTGGATTCAGTGCACACAATACATGCTATTTCAAGAGCATGGGCTTTAAGAGAGTCCATTTTAGGGTAAAAGGGATAATAATTTCACTTATAATTTGAAGAGACCTCTAAAGTTGTCACACTCACATCTGGTTTTCCCTGTCGTTTCTTGGAGTGTTTGGCCCCCCGCCCTAAGTAGGGATAGGAATCCTGTCTGAGCTGCTGATAGGATAAACGAGGGACTGACCTTCCTTTGCACTCCTTCTACCTGACCACCTCAGCTTGGACCTGCGACCACCTTGGAGTGACTGTCACATCTCTACCAGCCTCCAAGTGCAGCACTCCGGCTCCATTAAGCACTGTTCATCTGTTGACAAGGACCCCAAACCACTTCCTGCAGAAAGCCTTGGCTCCCCATTCAGACCCCCTTCCTACTACTCCCACAGCACTGAGCAAATGCCTTAGTGTTCATAGCAGTTTTCTTTTCTTTTTTTGAGTTGGAGTCTCTGTCACCCAGGCTGGAGTGCAGTGGCATGCTCGCAGTCATCCCTGCATCGACCTGCTGGGCTCCAGTAATCCTTCTGTCTTAACTTTTCAAGTAGCTGGAACTACAGGTATGTGCTATTGCGTCCGGCTAATTTTTTAATTTATTTATTGTAGAGACGAGATCTTGCCAAGTTGCCCAGACTGGTCTTGAACCCTCAGGTTCAGGCAATCCGCTTGCCTCGGCCTCCCAAAGTGCTGGGATTACAGGCTGAGCCACCAATCCTGGCCAGCAGTTTTCAAACATACAGGTCTCTCTTTCATCAGAAGTACAAGACATTTGGGCTTCAGATAAACCCTGAACTGTCCTAAGAGCCAGCTCCTATCAGAGGTAATCCTAAAAAGAGTGATACAGAGCCAGGCACAGTGGCTCAGGCTTGTAATCCCAGGGACTCAAGAGGTTGAGGCTGGCCGGGCACAGTAACTCATGAGCATACCACTGCATTCCAGCCTGGGCAACAGAGTGAGACTCCAACTCAAAAAACAGAGGCTGAGGCAGGAAGACTGCTTGAGGTCAGGAGTTCAAGACCATCCTGGGCAACAACTGTGTTAAACAAGGAAGGAGGGAAGAAAGGAAGGAAGGAAGGAAGGAAGGAAGGAAGGAAAGAAGGAAGGAAGGAAGGAAATAGGGAAGGAGGCCTGACCCTGGAGTTATTAAAGGTACTTACAACTATTTGCTGAATCAAATTTAGCATTTGAACTTAGCGAGAAAGAGTTCCAGAACTTTTAGGATCATTTTGCAGATCAGCATTTTACTTGAAATCATTTCACATGGACATAAGCAGAACCAACTTTGATGTAAGATCCATACCTCAGCCTTGCTTTATGTAAATGAGGAACAGAGGTGTAAAAACCATGAGGGCTTTGTGGATTCCTTCCAGAAAGAGATAATCAGGGGAGATGATGGAGACAAGATATAGATATGAGAAGCCACTATTTAAGAAAAAAAAAGGCCAGGCGTGGTGGTTCATGCCTGTAATCTCAACACTTATGAGGCTGAGGCGAGAGGACTGCTTGAGCCCAGGAGTTCAAGACCAGCCTGGGCAACATAGCAAGACCCTCATCTCTACAAAAAGATTTAAAAAAATTAACCAGGTATAGAGGTGCGCACCTGTAGTCCCAGCTGCTCAGGTGGCTGAGGTGGAAGGTAGAGCTGTGGTGAGCTGTGATGGTGCCACTGCACTCCAGCCTGGGTGACAGAGTGAGTGAGACTGACTCAAAAAATAAAAAATAAAAAAGATGACAGTGCTTAGCAAGCAGCCAGCTTTCTATTCAGAGCTGTCACCAAGTAGGTGGGACCACTGGGCTATTTTGGAGGAGAAAGGACACGCATTGCCCTATCTCAGAGTTCTGAAGACTCTTCTCTACTTCTGTCTGTTCCTTGTGTAATTATTTTGTATCTGCCTGGTCTAACCAGTCTCAGGCTGCCAGAAGCCAAACTGCTGCTAACAGGTACACTGAGGCACTGACAGTCTCCAGCTCATAAGCACCCAGTCTGCAATGACACTGGACAACACTTTCTGCTCATTTCAGGTATCAGTATCTTTTTCCCTCAAATCTCCTAACATCTAGGAATTTCCTTCCATTCCGACCAGAAGCATGCTGTTGCTAAGCAACTTGGACAAGTCACATCTAAAGATACTCTACACACTGTCTGCAAGTGGGCATGGCTAAAACAAACATGGTGACCAAGTCACTTCAAGTTACAACTGGGAGAGGCTAAAAATAGAACACATACAGACCTTTTACAAAAGTTGTCTGTTTTACTCTGGCTGACACCAGCCTATAACACCAGCCTTGACTTTGCTACTTACAGGTTTAAATCATATTCACAGAAACCCCGTGCATCTGCAAGTCCAGTGAGATAACACTCCAGCAAACCTCAGTCCAGCGGAGAAGGAGCTTGTGCTTACCCCATTCTCCAAAGGCCGACTTGCACATTAATTCTGATGAGTACAAATCCTATAAGAAGGGAGATGAGCCAGGCCAGTGGCTCAGCCTGTAATCCCACACTTTGGGAGGCTGAGGTAAGTGGAATGCCTGAGCCCACGGGTTCGAGATCCGCCTGGGCAACTTGGCGAGACCTCATCTCTACAGTAAATCAAAAAATTAGCCGGGCGTGGTAGCGCGCACCTATAGTTCCAGCTACTTGGAAGGCTGAGGTGGAAGGATCCCTGGAGCCCAGCAGATCGAGGCTGCGGTGGCTGGGAGCGGCCACTGCACTCCAGTCTGGGTGACAGAGTGAGACTCCAACTCAAAAAAAAAAAAAAAAAAAGAACGGAGATAAAGACCCGCATTTACTGCTGTGGTGGATCTGTCTGTTTGGAAAGATGACTGGGACATATACTATAGCCACTCTTGGGTTTCCTTTGGTCTTTAACCCCATCTTCTCACATTGAGCTTGAAGCAATTCATTGATGTGTCTATTTACTTGTTTTTGCTCCAGACCCTTTTTCATTCAATGAGGCTCAAGACTCTCAGCTTCCGCCTGCTAACACTCACCTCTGCGTCACAGTGTTTCTACATTAGTGTTATACAGACTGCAGTATTTCTACAGGCGACTTTTGGAGTCACATGACTTTCACTGCTCAGTTAGTTAAGCATTAACTAGGGGCTTTGTGCCTTCAGTGCTCTGGTTGAGGGAAAACATCTGTAAATAAAAATGTTCTTTCCACTTCTGGCACTCGGATTATCTCCCACTCCAGATACCAGGGTGAACTACTCTGTTGGTCTGTTATCCTTCTCTTTCAGGACAAATGAGTGACATAAAAGTGTATGGGTCAAGGACTTGGCAGAGTGAAAACAGATCCACGAAGCAGCCAGTGCCCGCGGTCCTTACAGAGTACTCCCCTGCCTGATCTCCAGGTCCTGGGTCTGTCACCAGTTGGGCACACAGGCATTTGTTGTGGTCCAGAAAATGCCAACAGTCTCCCCCAAGATGTTCCCAGCAAGACAGACCCTCTAATCCTTGGAAGGTGCTCAATTTGGAGACGGAAGTCGGAGTTGGAGGTATAGGGTCTGTATGGCCAATCTGTAAATGACCAGAAATGTAAGGAATGGATTTGTGTGAATGCCAAAAGGTACAGCTGAGGGAATAAGACTCGGGGGAGACCAAGACAGAGCCTCTGGCTTTCAGGAGTTCACAGGAGGGAAAACAAGTCACGAATAACCACAACTGGTGCAACAAGTACCAAAACAGGTAGAACCAGGCAAGACGGAAGCGGCAGAAGCCGGCAAATCGTTGGATTGATGTGACCTTTCATCTCGAGCAAGACCCCAACAGGTCCCGACCGGCAGAGGCCCTTTAGTTTTAAGTTTCCTCAACAACTTGCCTCGGGGTCTGACACAGAAGCGACCCGCAGGCGAAATGGGTCGACTACCATCTAACGCCGGGAATCGCGACCCTCCTCACCGCCGCCTGGCCAGCGCGAACTCCAGTCGCCGAAGCCGATTCCGGAAAGGGCCGGCCGCCCGAGGGGCGTGGGGCCGCGCACCGGGCCTGCCTTGCGCGACGCGCTCGCTGCCGGGGAAGGCCTCCGGCTGGTCCCGGCTCGACCTCCCATCTGTGCTGGCCGCCCCTCGCTGCAGCTGCCCTTTCCCCGCACCCTACCGGCAGTCCTTCCTGCCACTCGGTGGTCACTACCCCGGGC
>NW_007258213.1:213533-222803 GCF_000164805.1 Carlito syrichta | reverse complement strand
ATGTAACCAGCAGGGGCCGCAACCGGGACGGAGGCGGCGGCCCGCGGCACTTCCGCCTCCCGCGCCCGGCCGGCAGCACAGCCCGGAAGACCATTGGCCACCGCCCCCACGTGGCACCGCCCTTCCTGATGCCGCTGCCGCCATCTTGGGAGCGGGCAGGCCTCGCGCGAAGCCGGCCCGGGCGTGGGGTCGCGTTTGCGGGTGAACCGTGAGGCTCGGCGGAAGGGGCTGAGCTCGTTCCCTGCCCGCGCTCTCGGGGGAGGCGACGAGATGTGACCCGCCAGACCCGTGCGCGTCCCCGGGGCCTGGCGTGCGAGGACGCTGGTGGCGCGGCACCCGTGTCGGGGTTCCTTGGGTTTTCCCGAACATCTCACGCGCAGACACGGGGAGGCTCGAAAACACGAGGCTCTCTCCAGCCCTCCAGTTTTGGGCTCACACTTCCTTAGCTTACATTTTGGGCTTGGATGTTTACATCCCCTGCGCCTGGCCTGGCATCCGCACTTGGCAAACGATTGAATGAAACTACGAGGTTGGCTCCCGGCCCAACCATCCCAGGCTGGCAGGCAGCACCAACACCCTGAGACGGCGCCAGACATCAGCTGACAGCCAAAGTCCGATTTCGGCAAAAAGGCAGTTTAGGGTTGTCACTGTGTAAAATAGGCAAGTATCGGCTGTCCTCAAGTTGCAGGGGGCTCTATGGCGCAAGATCTAACTAAAATTTTACTAGGGAGCCCGTGTTGAGCAATTTATTCTCTATTTTCAAGTAACCACAGTGGTTCACATAACGAAAGGATGGAATAAGAACTTGAGTACAGCCAAATGCTATAATGATTAACTCTAAAAATGATTTAATTCATATCCAAGATAAACTTTATCACATATGAAAACATTTTTATATCCCAAATAAAATGGCACTATTTTAAAATGTTGAAAGTATATTCTTTTAAAATTTTGACAACAAATGATAAAGATTTGAGACGTTTAAAAGGTAATTAGTATAGACCAATAGTAGTGTAACAAGGTGATATAAAGTAACAAGGAATAGTCTATTGCTGTCTACATAATATGTTTAACGGATGGCTGGTGAAATCTTGATTTATGTAAAGCAATCTACATTTGTTATTTCTTTTAGTAACAGTTTCTGTAAGTTTTTTTTTAAACAAAAGGCTGGAAAATCACTTGGACAAAATGAAGATCAATATAATAGCATTTACAACTATGCAATTACAGGTTTAAGTGTTACAGACATGCTATTATAAGCAAAACAGCCGGGCTCGGTGGCTCAGCCTGTAATCCTGCGCCTTTGGGAGGTTGAGGTGAGTGGATTGCCTGAGCCCACGGGTTCAAGACCCGCCTGGGCAGCGAGACCTCATCTCTACAATAAATCAAAAAATCAGCCGGGCGTGGTAGCGCATGCCTGTAATTCTGGCTACTTGGAAGGCTGAGGTGGAAGGATCCCTGGAGCCCAGCAGATCGAGGCTGCGGTGGCCGGGAGTGGCCACTGCACTCCAGTCTGGGTGACAGAGTGAGACTCCAACTCAAAAAAAAAAAAAGCAAAACAGCTGTGGTGAACAGCTTGGATCCATGCAGAACATTTTGACCTCTCATTATATTTAATGTGTTATTAAAATTGTTTATAATCAGGTAGGCCAGTCATGGTGGGTCACGCCTGTAATCCCAGCACTTTGGAATGCCAAGGTGGGAGGATCACCTGAGCCCAGGAGGTTGAAGCTGTGGTGAGTAGTGATTGTGCCACGGCACACCAGCTCAGGTGACAGAGTGAGACCCTTACTTTAAAAAAAGTCTATAATTAAACTTGTTTCAAAAAAAGATTTAAGATTGAGTAGAAAGATCTGCACAACATAGCAAGATAAATGAAGCAAAGAGAAAATGAGGGTAGAAAACTAAAGCATGTGGTGGGTGTGTAAAATTCATACTGTGAAGTCCTACATACTTTCTAGAAATGGACTATAAATTTAGGCCAAGTCTTTCAGAATCCAATTTGAAAAGAACTGGTTATAAAATTTAATGAGTCAGTGTATCAGACAATAATTGTCCCCTAGTGTTCATTGTCCCATTGCTTCTCCTCCTCCTTTTTTTAAAAAAAAATTATTTTATCATAGAGTAATAGAACTTCACCCCTGCAAAAGGGCAAATCACTATCAAGTTTGAATTATATTCTTTGGCCTCTCTTACAGCAGGATCAGGCTATTTGCTAAAGTTTTATGTTTTTTTTTGAGTTGGAGTCTCACTTTGTCACCCAGGCAGGAGTGCAGTGGCATGCTCATGGCTATCGCAGCCTCGACCTGCTGGACTCAGGTGATCCTCCGCCTCACCCTTCCAAGTAGCTGGAACCACAGGCATGCGCTACCATGCCCAGCTAATTTTGATTGTAGAGAAGAGGTCTTGCCAAGTTGCCCAGGTTGATCTCAAACCCGTGGGCTCAGGGAATCCTCTCACCTCAGCCTCCCAAAGTGCTCAGATTATAGGCGTGAGCCACCGCCCGGCCTGCCACAGTTTTTAACAGTGGATAAGCGTGAAAGCAGGCAACTTTTGTGTCACATGCTTAAAAGAAAACTGCTAAAATGGTAACAATTGGTGAAGCTAGTTGAAAGGTGCATTGGTGTCCACTGCATTATTCTTTCAAATATTCAGGTTTGAAAATTTCCAAATAAAAAAGATGGGGTAAGAAAAGAGGAAATTGTTCCCTCTCTGCTTCCTCTCTCTCTCTCCTTTCCTAATGGCTAGAACATGGATACAGTGGTGAGCCCCTTCAATCACATAAGATATATGAGGTGCTTGATACTCAGTGTGTGGTCTGTGGTCCAGCAGCATCTGCATCAACTGGTAGCTTGCTAAAAATGCAGAACTTCAGGCCCCACCGGGATTAAATTAGAATTTGCATTTAACTCAGAATCTTCATTCAACAGGATTCCCACGTGAATCTAGAGTGAACATTAGTATTCAAAAAACACTCCCTAAGTGATGGCTGAGTAACAACATTCTATTGTTTCCAGGGTTCTATATACAGCACTATAAGATGAACTGGCATAACTGGGGGCATATGTATCCATTTAAACTTTAAAAACACCCCTTTTAAGCACAAATGAGAACTGTTTCACCAGGGCTATGTGCCAAGTGTTGTGTTAAGCATTTAACACAGGATCTCATCTATCCTCATGACAATTTTTTCAGCTAGGTACCACGTATTACTACGAGGGATGGTCAAGGTTATTTGTCCCCCAGAAAAAACTCCACCCTTTCTTGCTGTGTGGGTGGCACTGACTCTATCCCTTGTTCCAAAGTGTTCCCTAATTGGTCTAATTAGGGGCATCTCATTCTCCCTTCGCTCAGTGCAGATGATCCCAGCCTAAGCAAGTCAAAGGGAGGGGCATCTGTTGGCCGCAGGGATTGGTTCAGGAATGTGCTAATCATCATTGACTTCAATACTTATCGGTCCTCCAAGTCTTTGCCTTCCTCGTTTTTCTCTCTCCTGTCTCTTTGCCATGTTTGGAGGTATTTCTTCCGTTTGCGTTAACAGGCTATTAGGTTTATAACGATCATCCTCTCCTTCAATGTATCCACTAAACTCCTAAATTTAAAAAAAAAAAAAAGGATCGGGTACAGTGGCTCATGCCTGTAATTCCAGCATCATGGGAGGCCAAAAGCCCAGGAGTGTGAGACCAGCCTGGGCAACACAGCAAGACCTTGTCTCCACAAAAAATAAAAATAAAAAAAATTAGCAGGCCATGGCAGTGCATGCCTGTAGTCTCAGATACTTGGAAGTCTGAGATGGAAGGATCACCGTAGTCTGGGAGGTTGAGGCTATGGTGAGCTGTGATAGTGCCACTGCATTATAGTCTGGCGACAGAATGAGACTTTGACTAAATAATAATAAAAATTTTTATGAAAAGCTTTTCAGTTCTAGAAAGTTTTGCTATAATTCCCCTCCAGTTGTGGAATTTGGGTAAAACTGTCCTCTCTCTCCTCCAGAAATTGTTTCCCCAGGCATCCCCTATTCTGAGTTCTGCCTGTTCCTTCTACCTCTGGCTCCAGGGTCTCTTTGGGCATGTTACTGTTTTTTTCCTCTTGACTACTCATGGCCCCCCAATACCTGAAAGCACTACCAAAGGTGGAGAGCCAGCAGTCTCCTGTAGTCTAGTCATATATCAAGCTGTCAGGCAGTGGTACCTGCTTGGAGGTACTTGAAGGGAATTCCTCAATTCCCATCTCCTGAGCTGCATAGCCCTCTCCCATTCTGGGATATGGGAAGACAATCAGACTTCTCTGGCCCAGGGAGGGCAGCAAGCTACCATCTACCTGAGCACCCTGCCCTTCCTTTCTGAAGTCCCATGAATCTCCAAGGCCAAGATTACTCCAAAAATTAAGGCATTTTAATTTTCACCCCAGGCCTCTTTACCATTGTCTCAGATTCTTATCTGGCCCACAGAGAAGCCAAGTCCAGTACTGCTCTGTTATTCTAACCCTGAGTAACCCCAAATTCCCACTCACTCTGCTTAGTATCCCAGTTGCCAATGGCCCTACTCATGCTCTACTCAGGAAAGGTAGTCAGTAGATGGACTGGGATTGGGGAGGGAGGAGAGCAGGAACTGGTGATCAAGTTTCCCCACCAACATACAAAAATTAAGGTCCTAGATATTGCAACTCACCACCTTGTACACAAGCCCGCACACTTTCAGATTATTTTCATAGAGAAAATTCCTAGAATGTTGGTTAAAATTATTTTTAATTAACCACATTTAAACTTTGGAAACAAACTCCAGATTGCCTGCCAGAAAGGTTTTACCAATTTATTCTCATGCCAAGAGTGAGTCTTCTTGCTCTTGCCCCTATAGCAGTGTAAATGGTCCACACCCTCACCAACATAGGGTATTATTCTTTACCTCTCTACAATCTAAGCAAAAAAGACCTCATTATTTTAATCTCATTTCTTAGTAAGTTTGATCATTTTTAATAAACACTTTACATTTCATCTTTTTGTTTTTTTTTTGAGACAAGGTCTTGCTATGTTGCCCAGGCTGGTCTTGAACTCCTGGGCTCAAATGATTCTCCTGCCTCAGCCTCCCAAAGTGTTGGGATTACAGGTGTGAGTGACTGTGCCTAGCTCAATTCATCTTTATATGATTGTTACAGATATGTCAAACATGATGTTTTAGTTCAACTTGGGGGGTTTTCTGACACTAATATATATATATTAAGTAATGCCTGATTGTGGTAAATTTTTTAAAAGTAGAACAAAAGTGTATAAGGTGAAAAATAAGTTTTCGTTCCTCCAACTTTGAGTACCAGAGTTCACCAGGTAACCCCTCTTACCAGTTTCTTGGTATCCTTTCAGAGATATTACTTACATAGACAAGCACTATATTTTCTTAAGTAAAAAGTGAGTATGAGTGACATGGGGCTGAGTTTGGATATTGGATTCTTTTTCTTCCTGCTCTCCTCACTCTGGGTACAGATGGTGACCAAGACATACTCTCTTCCTTTGTCTGATTATACAATGGTTTGATAAGCACTTCAACAGAGGTGCTTATTGTACAAATGACAATGGAATGTCTAGAGAGTAACATGATGCATATTTGCTATATGCTAAACACTGTGTTATAATTCTTCCTATATGTTCTCAATTTTTTTCCCTCATTATCTGAATGGTAGGATTGTTGTACTCATTTTACAGATGATGAAACACCCACCCAAGGCCTTTATAGCATGTAGAATGAAGCTTCTATCTCCACTGGCAGCCCTGAACATCCACTATGGAGGCTGAAAGCCAAGAAAACAAACGAATGAACTGGTTCATCAACTAAAGCCATGATACCTTCCCATGGACCCCAACTTTCTTGATATACACAAGAGGAAAGCCACGAGTTTCCAAAAGCAGCTTTCCCAGGCAGACCCCTGAAAACATTTTCCCCAGGGTCCCAGAAACAAATCATGAACAAGTCGCTTCATGGCAAGTCCTGTAGCTTGTTGACCAGCATCCACTCTGCCTAAGAGGACTCTAGCACTTCCAGAAGAGCAGAAAGGTTCCATGAGCCTGGCATGAGGTAGAGCGGATTATTCTGAGTCATGATTCTGAAGAGTTAATCAGTATCTGCATGGATCAAAACCACTACAACCATGAACCAAATATTTTGGTTCCAAAGAAATTCTCCTCTGATGCAAAATGATGCATGTGTATAATATGGATCACCAAGGATGATACTGCTTCCTACAATTAGAACCAAGACAGAGGTGGCAAAGGACAACCATGTGGCCACATACACCAATCTCAGAGGATCAGGGCAGTACATTGGGATGGCTGGTTCTCCACAAATATTGTCAGTGTACCCTGAGACTGTGCTTACCAATCAGATTCACAAGCGATTGATGCTTAAACCAAATGTTTACTTGTTTATAGTAGTCACCGGAATACTCATACCCTTGTTTCACTTAACAAAAGGATATACTCATTTACCCTCCTAGCAAGAAAGTGAAAAGCATTTGTTTCACTAAACCCCCTCTATCATTCAGTACTAACAGTTTTTTAAAAAATTTAATGATTGACAGGTCAAAAATGGATTTCACTTAAGTAGGTTTCCTCTGATTATGAGGATGACATTCACAGCAGGACACAGAAGGCTTTGACTCACTCTCTGGAACTCTTCTCCCCGGGCTGATTTGGTGCTTTCTTTTTCCAGGTAAAACCTTCCTGTAGGCTGCAGGCGAGAAAGAGGCAAGACCATCACTTCACTCCTGGTCATCCCATCTCTGTCATTCCTAGGCCAGTTAGTCTTAGACAAACCCCCATCTCAGAAGTCTCAATCTGACGGGCCCTTTGAGGGAAAAAATGAACTATCTATGCATGTAATCCTCCAATGGACTATCCAGCCATCATTTCTTCTCTGTCTTCATTGTGTGTAACCTATATTCTCTGTAGATTTCATTACCCTCCAAGAGTCTCTGGTTGCAGGTTCTATTCATACAAATTAATCAGTACTAGGAGGTTTAGAATCATTTACTGAAAGCATCTCTGGCCTCAGTGACAGAAAAATAATTCTGAGCCAGGCTCGGTGGCTCAGCCTGTAATCCCATGCTTTGGGAGGCTGAGGTGAGTGATTTTTGCCTGAGCCTGCAGGTTCGAGACCTGCCTGGGCAACTTGGCGAGACCACATCTCCACAATAAATCAAAAATTAGCTGGGCGTGGTAGCACACGCCTGTAGTTCTAGCTATTTGGAAGGCTGAGGCGGAAGGATCACCGGAGCCCAGCAGGTCAAGGCTGCAGTGGCTGGGAGCGGCCACTGTACTCCAGTCTGGGTGTCAGAGTGAGACTCCAACTCAAAAAAAAAATAAAATAAAATAAAGCAAGGAAAATCTGTTGGAATTAACCCCACAGAACAAACTCAGGTTTTTGTAATGAGATTAAGAGGTTGGAGATATATATTAGAGCCCTGAGCCTTTTTTTGATGAAGAGATGCCTATCCAGCTAGAGGCAATCCTAGCTTCACTGAATTCTTGTTCTTGGTCAAAGTAAAACCTGCAGGCATGAGTTTGCATCCATTGTTCCCCCATAAGAGAGTGGAGGCTAGTGCACACTGGTTTTCTAACTGTTCTGTAAAGCATTCTGAATACCTTTAAGAAAAGTTTGTCACTGAAGTTGGGAGAAAGATAGTCTTACTTAACTGGAATCCTTTGGTCATGCACGTGAGAAGGTCTTGTGCCAATTTCTCATCAGCAACAACTTCTTATGAAGGATACACTAAAGGCCCTACGAACCAGAGACATACTTATTTTTAAGTAATGGACCCTAAAAAGCAGTACCGTATGGGAATGGAAAACACATCAGCCTAGTAAGCAATTCATCCTGGAAATCATGTTTAAAAATCACCAAAAAAAAAGATATATGCTTAAGAGTAAAGAGTGGTGATCTCTGGGTAATACGAATGTGGTGCTTTTATTTATTTTATGTGTACTTTCTAACTTTCTAAAATGTATATATACTGTTTTGCAATGATAAAAAGTTATTATTATTATTTTTTAAGAAGATGGCTTTCAGAGAGAAAGCAAATGCTTGGCTATAAAAATAATTTCAGTGTAAAGTGGTTATTGGTATTGTGTTAAAGGCAGAAATGGAGAAATTTGCAAATTAAGATATGTCATTTGAGGCTGGGCATGGTGGTTCACACCTGTAATCCCAGCACTTTGGGAGGCCAAAGTGGGAGGATCACTTCAGCCCAGGAGTTTGAGAACAGCTAAGCAACATAGTGAGATTTTGTTTCTATGAAAACAAAGGCCGGGTATGGTGGCTCAAGCCTGTAATCCCAGCACTTTGGGAGGCCAAAGTGGGAGGATCACTTCAGCCCAGGAGTTTGAGAACAGCTAAGCAACATAGTGAGATTTTGTTTCTATGAAAACAAAGGCCGGGTATGGTGGCTCAAGCCTGTAATCCCAGTACTTTGGGAGGCCAAGGTGAGTGGATTGCCTGAGCCCTCGGGTTTGAGACCAGCCTGGGCAACTTGGTGAGACCTCATCTCTACAACAAATAAAAAAATTGGTTGGGTGTGGTAGCACAACACCTGTAGTTCCGGTTACTTGGAAGGCTGAGGTGGAAGGATTGCCTGAGTCCAGTGGGTCGACACTGGGGTAGCTGTGAGTATATTACTGCACTCCAGCCTGGGTGATGGAGTGAGACTCCAACTCAAATAGAAAGAAAAGAAGAAATTAAAACAAAAAAAATTAGCTAGGCATGGTAGTGTGTCCCTGTAGTCCCAGTTACTGGGGAAGCTGAGGTGGAGGGATCGCCTGAGTCTAGGAAGTCAAGGGTGCAGTGAGCAGTGATTGTGCCACTGCACTCCAGTCTGGGCGACAGAGTTTCTGACTCAAATTTTGAAAAAAATAGTCACATATAATGGATATACAAACAAGCATCTCTGGTATTTTTTAAAAAGTGAGTTAGGCATATAATTCAGTCTTTTTTTCCTCAGTCTTGGTCTATCTTAGACTTAGTATCTCATCTATTTTTAGCAAGATCAAGCTTTCAAGCTTCCTTCTTCTTAGTCTACTTTCTTAGTTTTGGTAGTTAGCTCTTAGAAGGTCTAGGGAAGATTTTGTTTCCTCCCATTTTAGGTGTAACTGTCTCTCTGATAATTGATTGAGTTAATACCACAAGGTTCGTTTTTTGTCATTGGAGAGTGTTTATTTTTTGTAATAATAATGACAGCCGGGCTCGGTGGCTCAGCCTGTAATCCCGCGCCTTTGGGAGGCTGAGGTGA
>NW_007258213.1:190937-213406 GCF_000164805.1 Carlito syrichta | reverse complement strand
AGTGAGACTCCGACTCAAAAAAAAAAAAAAAATAATAATAATAATGACAAGATTCAAAGAAAACAGCCATGAGAGCCTCTTGTTCTTGGTGAAAGAGTCACAAATCCAGATCGGGAGAATCTAAGCCCAAAATGCAATATCCCTAAAATAAGAATAGCATTAAGTATAAACACAAAGCAAGAAGGGAAAGATGACTACATGAGAGGCACAGCAACTATGATGAACATTCCTAATTTTAGGCCTTCATATAACAGGCTGTTAGCTCTTCTTTAACACATATGCTGTGGATTGGTCTAAGCCGTATAGAAGTTTGTTCTTATCATTCTTCCATCTGTTCTGGAACACCAAGTACCTCTTTAGTGACCCATTTCCACAAGGCCTAGCTTTTAGCTAGCAGTCAACAGATGTCACTTGTGGCAGATACTGTGTTTCCTACCTAACTTCTTTTCCACTTCCCCTTTTCCAACAGAGTCCTGATTTTATGTAGGTAGATGATGATGGGAGACTTGGTCCTTCCCCCAGTGCCAGGGGTGAAGCATGATGGCAAAATGATATTCTTCTATTCTTAATAATAACTGGTTTAGGATGGGCACATGACACAATACCTGTCTACAAGTGTTACCTGTGTTCCACTGTCACCTTCACCAACACGGTAGAGGAAAAGCTCTTGGACTTTGATGTCACTGTGTACTGAATTAATCAACCTGTAACTGCTCTATCTCTGAACATCGTTTTGGTGGGTTTTCTGCTACTCACAGCTGAAACTCTCTCATCTGATATTCCACCAAATACACTACCTAAGTTGTCAACTCTCAGGATATTGTTTTGATAACCATGCAACCACTCACTGAGTAACTCTTTAGATTTAGGCATGTGCCTGACACTAGGACAAAGAAATATGCTGAGACTTACTCAGGCTTTTCTATCAAGGTATCTAACATCTTGTCTTTTTCTTTCCTCAAGCACCTTTGTAAACTGACAATTTTCTTCACTTACATTATCTTAAAATCTTTGCAATTACACTGAGTTAGCCAGAAGAGGCATTCTGAATTCTTTGGAACTAAGGAAAGTAAAGTTGTAAATTGGTCAAGATGACCAACCGATTGCTGCCAGAGTTTGGAAAAGAGCTCAATTTTCTAATTCCATTCTACACCACGGTAGCCAGTGTCAGGAACATGGAAATGTCTGGCACTAGAGCAGGTTGAACGTGAGGTTTTAGGAGGCGAACAACGTTTCAGGAAGCAAACTAATGGCTCTACTCCCGCTTGAGGTCCGCTCGGCTGCGACCCCGATGTGGATTGGCTGGGCTGCAGCGGCGTGGTACACTGCACAATGCCTCTAGAATGCTTTGGGCCGGAGACTAGCAACGTGGCCTACACCGATCTGAACTCTGTGAACCCAGAAGACGCCCCTTTACACCGCGCAAGACACAGCGGACTGCTCAAGCCTAGCCTGGGCCCAGACCTCCGGCCTCTCCTTCACCTTATTCTGGCCGGACCCAAACCTCAGGCGCACGGGCACCGCTGGCTGAGCCCACATTTTGTTACCGGTTCTCTTTCGAGTTCCAGTGTCTCCATCTCTTCTTATTTTCCTTTTCCTCGGAAACATTACGTCCCTCAGAGAGTCACTCTACTACAGTGGGTCAACAAGTCCAGAACTCACCGGGGAGACCCCGCCAGCGGAAGCGGAAACATTTGCTTGAAGAAAAGAAGGAAAACTACCTCTCGCCCTGCCCAGTGGCTATCAGTCCTCGGCTAAGGTACTCGATTGGTCAACACAAAAGAAGGCCTGCCCCCTTGAGAGCATGCTGACCAATCATAGGGCAGAATGACGGATATGGCTGGGGGCGGGTTGCTTCCGGCGGCTTTCCCCGCCGCTGTTGCGTAGGGGAGGATGGGAGCGTGGGAGTTCTGCGGTGGCCGCGGCCTTCGTGGTCGCGTCTCGGTCAGGCGTCGCTTCTTGCTGCTTTTGCCTGGGTAGCGCGAGGCCATCATTAATTCCGGAGGGGTAGGTTGGGCCCCTCTCAAGGCGGGGCCGGGAAGAGAAGCAGTCGGCGCAGGTTCTTAAAGAGGTTTAGCGTAATCGAGGGAGGCCCGGGGTGCGTGGAGGAGCTTTGCTATAGAATTGTTCCCTTTAAGGACTATTCTTTTCTCTCACAGCTTTGTCCCAAAGTCCCTGTGGCTCCTTGAAGAAGGCACATTTCTACCCCCCAGATGGCGTCCATGCACCCGACTACCGAGGCCCAGGTGAGAGGAGGTACCTTTTTCTATCTTACAAGTTTGTGGCTACTTTCCAGTCTCTTCCAGACCTTCTCCTCTGGGAGAAGGTTAGTTATGCCTGTCGTGATGGGAGTGTTCACCGAGCTGTTTTCGTTCCAAGACCAGGCACATAGGAGAAGTGGTTTACCAATTTCTTTTCAGAACTGCCAACTGAGAGCAGAGACCTTTGGAGGAGTCTGTAACCGAGTTTTTCACAGTGTCTTTCTGGAACTCTTCAAAATTGCAGGTTTTTAGGTTTCACTCTATGCTCGTTGACTCATAAATAGTACAGCCTGGGTGATTCTTTTCTATTTTTCTTTCTTTCCCCCCCTCAGTTCGATCTTTCTGTACCCATGGGATTCTTAATCACATCATTAGGGAAAGAGGAATGGACCTGGATGAAGCGCTGGAATGAGCTTAGCAATGAGTGTCATGGGGAAGAAAGAAAGGGAATAACAAAAAGAAGGATGTTGGGAGGACCTTGGAACCTTGATCTCTTTCATGATTCTTCCTGGGTTGCCCAGTCTTTTCCTTTCTCTTAGAGCACCCTTACTGAATGGTTTCCCTCTCTAAGAGCTGTTCCCGTGCCTTTTCTTTTACAGGAGAGACTACATAATTCTCGTAGTTTACTGTTTTGATTCATATATCACTGCCTCAAGATGTATGTTCATGTTTACTCTCATCTTCCCAACACCCATCCCTTAGAACCCAGTTACCTCACACCAGCACTCAGGAACCTTTGACATGAAGCCCTTTTCTCCCTTACATTTGATGTTTCTCACTCTTCTCAGCCTTCCCAGAGTGAGGGGTTTACCCTCCAACCTCTTGCACTGATATGGGCTCTCATGCTGTTTCAGGGACCAGTGCTGTTTGAGGATCTGTCTGTGTATTTTTCTCAAGAGGAGTGTGTGAGTCTGCACCCTGTCCAGAGTTCCTTCAACAGAGACACCATACAGGAGTGTTTCGAGGATATGACTTTGATGGGTAAGTAGACTGTTTTTCCTGCATTTTGGAATTTTTGTCATTTCTAGGATGAGAATTTCACGCCATGTCAACATGTTGGTATGGTGGAACCTGTATCTGGGTGGTTTATGCGAATATGATAATTGTATAAGACCCAAGTTTTAAAGCATGAGATGATTTCTTAAAAACAAAAGTGTACAGTCTAGTACAGTGACTGTGGTTTCCCATGAGAGGTAGTAATACCTCTCAATCTTCCACAAATATTTGTAGCAGTCAACTTACAATTTTACTTGGGAAACCCAATTGATGTAGATTACTATCATTTGCTAAATATTGGAAATTGATTTTCTCTTAAGGGGGTGCTATGCCTTTCTCATGTAAGGGGAACTATATGCAGATGTATTCCTATGCCTGAGTAGATTTTATCTTTTATTAGGACTGAGTATCTATCCTGTAACTCATATTTTATATCTTCCACTTCTCTCTTCATCATGTTCATGTTTTCCTCTACCTTCTTGAATATATGGAATATATTTATAATAACTATTTAAGCCGGGCTCGGTGGCTCAGCCTGTAATCCTGTGCCTTTGGGAGGCTGAGGTGAGTGGATTGCCTGAGCCCGCGGGTTCGAGACCTGCCTGGGCAATTGACGAGACCTCATCTCTACAATAAATCAAAAAATTAGCTGGGCGTGGCAGCGTGCGCCTGTAGTTCCAGCTACTTGGAAGGCTGAGGCGGAAAGATCGCTGGAGCCCAGTAGGTCGAGGCTGGGGTGGCTGGGAGTGGCCACTGCACTCCAGTCTGGGCGACAGAGTGAGACTCCAACTCAAAAAAAAAAAAAAACCAAAAAACCCCCCCAAAAAACGATTTAAACATTTTTTTCTACTAGTTTTATCATCTGTATCATTTCTGGGTCTGTTTCTATTGATTGATTTTTCTTCTAGTTATGGGTCATGTTTTCCTGTTTTTTTACTTGCCTGGTAATTTTTGATTGACTGTTGGACATATTAATTTTATATTGTTGGGTGTTGTATTTTAAAAAATATGTTTAGACTGTTATGAGATGCAGTTATTTGGAGTCAGTTTGATCTTTTCAAGGTGTGCTTTTTTTGCTTTATTAGGGTGGGTTCATATCAACCTTTAGTCTGGGCTGATTTGATCTACTGATAAGACAATATTTTTCTGAGGACAGTGTTTGATGTCTGGTATGCTAGAGAATCTTTCCACTTTGGCTGGTGGAAACATGGACTATTGTGTGAACTCTGGTTATTGCTCTGTATATACCTTTTTTGGTGGTTGTTTCCATGGTCTTAAGTAGTTTCTTCATGTACTTGCAGATTAGTACTCAGCCAAAGTCTTAAGAGCACCTCATGTAGCTGCTCTGAGCTCTTTTTTTGGGTGCAGGCTGCCTTTTCTCTGCTATTTTGCTTTCAAATTCTAGTTGCCCTGGCATCTCTGGACTCAGTTTCCTCAACTCAGCAAAGCCACTGGGTAATGTTTAGGTTCCCATGCACTGTACTGCAGCCCAGAAACCCTTTCTAGTCATTGCAGTGGGACTGCCATAGAACTTTATTTCCCTGGAAGGAAAGCACCCCATTTTTTTAAGAGACATGGTTTTGTTTTGTCTCTCAAGCTGGAGTACAGTGGTGCAATTCATTACTTACTGCAGCCTTGAACTCCTGGGCTCAAGTGAACCTCCTGCCTCAGTCTCTGGAGTAGCTAGAACTACAGACATGTGCCACCATGGCTGGCTATTTTAAAAATTTTTTGTAGAGATGGGGTCTCCCTGTGTTGTACAGGCTAGTCTCAATCTCCTAGCCTCAAGTGTTCCTCTCACCTCAGCTTACCAAAGCGCTAGGATTACAGGTGTGAGCCACTGCACCCAGCTGAAAGGTCCCTTTTGTATTGATATATTGGCTTTATAACTGAAGAATATTTGGAAAAATATTTTAAAAGAATCGTTTTTTGCAAGGCCCAAGTCTTGTCAGCCATCCTCGTAGTAAAACCAGCTATTATTTGCCTATAGTACACACAGCAGCTCTGCATTGATTTTTTTTTCTTAGTTGAGAGGTAAAGACATTTTGGAAATATGTCTTCCTTTCTTGGTGGAAATAAAACTATTTCCTGGTAACCTACATATTTTCCTGTTACAATAGAAAAATATTCACTTGTCCTCTCTCTTTCCTGATAAGTATGAATCCCAATCTCGTCCCAAATTGTAATTTCTCATTTGTCACTTGAGATAGCTTAAATAATGAAAAACTCTTGAGATCTACATAGACTAGCTGGAAAACTTGGCTTCTAGGCAATGTCTACCAAGATTGTTGTTAGTACCTTTAGCCTACTCAACTCTGACTTAGTTTTAGCTATTCTGTGCTCCTTCCCCTTTCCAGTTTACTTAGAACTGGGTCTTTTGGGAATCCAGGAGAGTCTGCTGTCTCCTAATTTTGTCTATTTTGTAGTGTCTGTATTTTAGGATGTCCCTTCTACAGCTTCCTGGTCCTCTTTGCAACTACCGTAGCTTATTTTTTCCCCCCAGTATCACTTGAAGGTGTTGTCTATATTTTTCTTTGTTTTGTTTTTATTAACAGGAGAGGAAGGCAAGAGTGAGATTAATCAGCAATTAAGCCTAGAGTCTATGGAACTTGAAGAACTTGCCCTAGAAAAGTACTCTATTGCTGCACCCCTTCTCCATTACCCAGAAAAATCCTCTGAGGGTGGAGTTGGAAACCCTGAAGGGAAAATATCAACTCCCACTTGCAAGAAAAAGCTCATAAGCCTTTTAGTTACCATTGAAAACCATACCCCATTAGTAGAACTATCTCAGTGTTTAGGAACCAGCGCACTTTCAGAAATTCTTGAATTTCCCTGGGAAGAAGCCAAAAATGTGTTCAAGTGTACTGAATGTGACCAAAGCTTCAGTGATAATTCATACCTTGTTTTGCATCAGAAAATTCATTCAAGAGAGAAAAAATATAAATGTGGTGACTGTGGGAAGATCTTCAATCATAGAGCCAACCTGAGGACACACAGGAGAATCCATACTGGTGAGAAGCCTTATAAATGTACCAAGTGTGATGCCAGCTTTCGCCAGCATTCACATCTGTCCCGGCACATGAATAGCCACATAAAGGAAAAACCCTATACATGTGGTGTATGTGGGAGGAATTTTATGTGGCTCCCAGCATTAGCACAGCATCAGAAAAGCCACACTGCTGAAAAAGCCTATGAATGTGCCAACCATGGTAAATCTGTTGGTCAGAAGACAAATCTTGCTTTGCATGAGAAAACAGACACATCAGCCACGGAGTACCAGGACACTAAGTGCACGAAGAACTTCGGGCAGCCTTCACATCCTGCCCTCCCCAAGGACCAGGAGGAGGACTCTGAGCGCTACAGTGATGTTGGTGAAAAATTTTTTTCATTCTCAAAATTCAAACCCTTACAGTGTCCTGAGTGTGACATGACCTTTCCTTGTTTCTCTGAGCTTGTTTCCCATCAAAACACTCATACAAAGGAAAAGACCCATAAATGCAAAATATGTGAAGAAAGTTTTGCTTTGGATTCAGAACTTACATACCACCAGAAGAGCCACACAGGAGAGGAACCTTTTAAATGTACCGTGTGTGGGAAAAGTTTCAGGGTGAAGATGCATCTCATTACTCATAAACGAACCCATGTGAAAAACACCATGTAAATATAACAAGTTTTTGTTAGTGACTGGACTTTTCAGTACCTAAATGGTGGGTAACAGTTATGGTTTATGTACCAGGCACTGTGCTGAGCACTTTACACCACATTCCATATAATACTTTATTCTCACCACAACCTTCATTTAGGCAGTGTTATTTCTGTTTTATAACTGAGGAAGCATAATCTATGTTAAATAGCTAGTGAATGAAGTCAGTTACTGTTAAAATTTCATTTGTATGAGCCAGAAAAAGATACAGAACTTTCACTTAAATTCTGTTGTCATTAAAATGAGGACTGTTGCTAGAGTTTTTTGTTTACATCGCTTCTGAGTTTTAGAAGGAGGGGAATTTATTTAATTTTTGCCAGTTCTGCAGATATAGTATTTATGAAAGTGCTTTTATATCAGTTTTTTATATTTTTTTGCTGCAACTATTTGAATGTATTGTTTGTATGAGATTATTGTTTTATATGTGAATTTCCAGAGGAGTTTAGAAGCTTTTTTCCCCCCTCTGTAAGAATTTCCCAGATGGGTGGACTAGTTGATTGCTATTAGTATTCTAGGAGTTCCCACTTGCAGATCTGATGCCAGGGGCAGGTACTGGCATTTATGACCCAATTGTTTGAAACACTATGCATTCTAACTACATTCCTTTTCTGGAGACTGGACTTGGCCTGAGGGGGGTTGGTGAGAGACACTGGTCCTCTCTGAGGTGATTTACCTCCAGATCTCTACTGAAGCACATTACCTGTCTTGCTATGAATAATCAAAACTGTTAGTGAACATGTTACATACTTAGGTGTATTATTCAATTTAATCTTCAGATTCTGTGACAGAGAAAAGACTGTTTTTGTTAGTAAATGAGGAAACTGATGCACTTAAAGGGTACAGTCAGTACTTTACCCAGCACCAAAAAAAAAAAAAAAAAAAAAAATCACATTGTGGTGAAACTGGCATTAAACTTGGGTAATCTCTGACTCCAAAGGCCATGCATTCTGCAGCACTGCATTGTTTGTTGGCATTTGCACCAAGTATTAACACTGCAAGTGGCCAGGGAGGCTAAGATAGAGAGAATAGTCTTCATGGAAGCTGCCCTGTGTACTTGCATCCTGGAATCCCTCACTCTCTTTGCGCTTTACCCAAAACCTGACTTAAATGTATGATTATAAAGCAACAGAAGACTTCTTAGGACTTCAAGTTTGAACTCCCATCTCTATAATCAGAAAAGAGATTTCAAACTTTGCAGAGTTCAGCCCTGAAGGTTTTTGTTGGGTTTTGGTTTTTAAATGCCATAACATTTCCTCTCCATCTCCAAAGAAAAATACATATAGAAAATTGTGAGATTTTTAACCAAAATACTTGATAATCTATGTCTTTAGATATTGCTATTACAAATAAATATTGGAGCAAAATATTGTTAAATAGTGTTATTAATATTAAATAGAATGTAAATATATGTTCATATAGACTTTAAATTGATTGTATATCTATCAGCAAAATCATATAGGATTTGGATTGAAATATAAGAATGGTCTTATCCTATTTAAATAGTAGAAAAGTACAGTATTTGCTTAAATGAAGTTGTTACTAGGAAATCTCAGCAAAAATAAAGGTGGCTTGAGGACTAACTGGATGGAAGATAGTACTTGGAAGGCTGTCCTTCTGCAGAACAGCAGATTGGGAAATGAATATACAAAAACGTGCTGGCATCTGCATCTAAGCTCTTAACACTTACTAGAGGCAGGAAGATACTGTTCAGCTGAGAGGAATATTGAAACCAACAGCCCTAACCACCCCTCTTGCTCTTTTTCCCCTTTTTGTCATTCTTGTTTGCAGATCCACAGTTGAGACCATGTGTTCTGTATGTCAAGGCCAGGCTTAGTTCTTTGTTTCTGATGTTTCCACTCTTATGATACAGGACATTAGTTTGCTGGGTTTGTCTGTCTGTTTGAATTGTGTAGAAAGAGTCTCCAGTTCGATTTCTTATTAGCCAACTCTAGATATAATGATCGTTAAATATTGACAAGAATATCACCTCCCTGCTCTCCTGCTTGTGCCCTCAGGGGTGAAACTGGCATGGTGCCTCATCAGCACAAGGGGGTCCAATATTTTAGTTGAAGACTGAATGAAGAGTTGCAGGATGGGAAATGAAATCAGGAAAGTGGCTTGGCCTAGCAAAATTGCTGCAGAAAGAAATAGAGAGAATATCTCAGAAGGAACTTGGATGGATGGGGCTGATATAAACGATTGAAGCTGTCATCCTTTTTTTTTCGGTGAGAATTTGTGCCATACATCCTGTTCTGCACCTCAATATGGAAATTTGCCTTTCCAGATGAGGCTTCCTTCACAATTAACCTCATTTTCAGAAGTTTTTGTCTCCAGATTTTGGAGGATAATAACAAACTTTCCTAAAAGATTAGAAAAATAGCACCTTTATAGAAACATTAACGTACACGTGGGTGCAATTAAAATGGCCTTTTTGTATAATATTGTTAATGATTGGTATGCAGAAAAAAATGAAAAAAAAAAACCTGTCAGTTACTGTGAAATAGGCATATTTTCAGTTGCCTTATTGTGCACTTATACCTAAATACATTTGCTTAGATGTAATTCAAGCTGCTTTGCCCCCAGAGAATTGAAGGAAAAGTTGGGTTTTGTGGTGAGAGTCAGGCTGTTTTTATGATGATGACTTTTCACTTTTCTGTTTACAGTGTTAACTGATAGAGATAGAGTTCACAAAATTGTCATTAACTCAGAGATATTAGCCTACTGTGGTGCTATTAACAATACTGGATAAAAGTTAAAGTAGGAATGAAACTAAATTTAAGAGTTTATTGCTTTGAATGGTTGGTTAACTACATACAGCATACTATGTAGAGGGAAAATTTTGTGCTGAAGAAATTGACTCTCAAACAAATTTCTTGCTTCCTCTTGATGCAGTGATGAAAATATGTATCCAACAATTCCTTAACACAAATGCTAGAGTATCAGGCTCTGTTAAACAGTCATCGTTGATGAAAAGAGTGTTTTTCCAATGGAATTCAGATGTCAGCAGTTTATGTTTTCTAATTTAAGAAATTGTAGAATTTATTTGTTCTTGAATGAGCTGGACTGAAAATAGTTTGTTTAGAGCTTTGGTGTTACAGGTAATAGTTTATTCACACTCATTTTACATTAAAAAAATGACTAACCCAATAATTCAAGAAGTTAAAACTTAAATGAGAATTCACAGTAAATGCCATTTAATTCTTTGTCTCTTGAGTTTCCATATAATTAAGTGGCAGCGTTCTGTGACTGCAGCATGTCATATAATGTGAAACTGTACAACTTACTGCCTATGTGTACAAGGGAAGACATAGAAGGCTATAGTTTATATGAATAAAGAGTCTATTTTGAATGTTCATTAAACTTGCCCTGTGGGATTTTGGTTGGAAGTGTTTTTGCTTTGACTGTCTGTTTAAAAAGTAACAAAATAATCTTCATTAGAAGTGTATATATTCACCTTTTTGGTTTTGTAAGCTCAGGAGAGTTATTTCTCTGATATAAAAGTGACCATTATCCATGTTTCCAATGCCTATCTGACTACAGGTGTTTTATTTTTAAATTGACATTCCTCCTTGCATTAATAGTCTATGGAAGAAGGGAATACAACATAAATATTCATCTATATAAACCTAAGAATGTGCTGTAATCGCTAGTTCCTTTGGATACCTCAGAAAAATGTTGTTTGCACTTTTACTGTTTATTTAATGTTTTAATTGTACTGTTTTTGGTGCATTTTCATCAGTCTTAGCTCTAGATTGCAAGATTTCAACAGACAGTGATTATATCTGTCTGATGTGCAATTTGACATCTAATAAATGCTATTTTATGGTGGTAAGGTAAGGAGTTGAACTTTTTTCATACTTCAGTGGATTCACAAGGCAATGAGGTGAATTTTGAAGACTGGCAGGATTGTGGTTTGGAGAGGGGTGAATGAATGATATCGTGCCATTTAAAAAAGGAAGTAAAATTGCTTGCTCTCTGAAACTCAGCAGAAAATTCCTACATTATTTCAGGAAGACATCACTAGATGTCGATCTGCTCTCCAGTGTTTGCTGCACAGCAGTAGAGGGCCAGGTACCTCTCCACAAAGCAGTGACTGCCCCCGGTGTGGGTTATCACTTAAAGCTGAGAATCAGTGTAGAGGGTGTGGTGAGTAGGACTTCCAAAAGGCACTGGGCGGCCTCAGATCCTTGCTTTCCAACTTGGCCACCCACCCATAAGCCAGCGGAAGTGCCAACGAGATGAGGTATGCTTCTGCGGTCCGCTGGCAGGGAACCGGAAGCCAAAGGTCACTTCCGGCGCCCGTTTCCGTCACTGGTTTCCGGCGGCGCCTGCGCATTCCTGGAGCAGGTGGGGGTGTGGTCTTCAGTGGGCATCCAGCGGTGGGGTTTGGTCTCCTGCCCCATATCCGTCGCACACCGCAATAGTCTCCATGTAAACCAGGCAGTAGAAGTGAGACCATTTGCCGAGAGACTCCTCAGGTCTTAGCTTCCGCACCAAAGTCTTAGTGTCCACGCCGGCAGGAGTGTAACGGGTGTGTGACTGTTAGCGACACCTGAATCTCCATCCCGTGATTCTGGGCACTGACGGCGCTGGGAAGGGAGAAGGAGCCCCACGTCGCATAACAGGTCCTGACCCCACTTGGGCAATGTTAAGCTAAGGAATCCCTTCAACGTGTGCGTGTCTCGCTTGTTGAAATGGGTACTTTGTGCTTCATAGATTATCTTCTCCCTAGAACCAGTACCAGTCTTAGCCTTTTGGCTGCTCTGCAGCCGCTTTCTAACATGCTTTTGGTTAGTTGGAATGTACCCTCGGTTCACCTTGGGTAAATGGTCTCCCCAAGTGAGCTTAGTCACTCCATGGCTACAGAGACCTCATTTTAGGTCCAGCTCTGATTTTTCTTCTCCCCTGCATTCCTGATTCCTATATTTAAGTGCTTATGTGAGAGATCATCCTTCAGATGTCTCTGAGGCATGAAAACACATGTCCTTACCTGAACTCATACTTTTATTTTTTAATCCGTTTGCCTCCAGTATGTGGCGCCACATTCACACAATTGCTCATGCTATCAACAGACATTCCTTCTTCCTTTCCTGTTCGTATGGTTTGAATGTTTGTGCTCCTCCAAAATTCGTATGTTGAAATTCAACCCCCAAATTGATGTTATTAGGAGTTGGGGTCTTTGATTAGATGATCATGAAAGTGGAGCCTTCATGATTGGGATTAGTGCACTTAGAAAAAAGACTGAAGCTTGGGCGCAGTGGCTCAGGCCTATAATCCCAGGACTTTGGGAGACTAGGGTGGGAGGGTCACTTGAGGCTATGAATTTGAGATCAGCCTGGGCAACATAGTGAGATCCTGTCTCTACAGAAATTTAAAAAATTAGCCAAGTGTGGTGGCACATGCCTATAGAGTTTCAGCTACTGAAAGGCTGAGGTGGGAGAATCCCTTGAAACCAGGGGTTCAAGGTTACAGTGAGCTGTTATCATGTCATTGCACTCCAGCCTATGAGGACCCAGCAAGAAGGCACCATCTTTGAAATGGCTCTCACCAGTCACTGAATCTGATAGCACCTTGATCTTGGGCTTCCTAGCCTCCAGAGCTGCAAGAACTTTCTGTTGTTTGTAAGTTACCCAGTTTATGGTAATTTGTTATAGCAACCAGGATAGACTAGGATGCTTCATCCATTCAGTTATCAAGTTCTGTGGATTCTATCTCAAAAATATTTCCCAAACCTGACTGCTTGTCTTCATCTCCACTGTCCCCACCCTTATCCAACAGTATTCACCTTGGTTGACTGAAATAGCATGCCAACTTGTGTTCACATCACTCTTGTTCTCTGTCAACACAGCTACCACAGTGATATTTAAGAAAGGAAGTAAAATTGCTTGTTCCCTGGAACTCAGCAGAAAATTCTGGCATTATTCTGGGAAGACAGCACTAGATATTGATCTCCTTTCTTGTTTTTACTGCACCAAGCATGAGTATAGGTCCAAGTACCAGGTGATTAAGTCATCATCTAACTTGACATTTTCCACTGGCTTCCCATTGTCCTTAGGAACATCTAAAATTTTCTTTTTTTTTTTAGTTGGAGTCACACTCTGTCACCCAGACTGGAGTGCAGTGGCATGCTCCTGACTACCGCAGCCTTGACCTGCTGGGCGCCGGTGATCCTTCTGCCTCAGTCTTCCAAGTAGCCGGAATTACAGGCTATCACACCCAGCTAAGTTTTGATTAGAGACAAGGTCTCGCCAAGTTGCCCCAGTGGGTCTCGAACCCGCGGGCTCAGGCAATCTACTTGCCTTGACCTCCCAAAGTGCTAGGATTACAGACTGAGCCACTGAGCCCAACCTGGAACATCTAAAATTTTCAACATGATCTTCCTGTTACATCCATGTCAGCATCAACTCCAGCTCCCCTTTCTTCTTTTTTCTCACCCATCTCTGGCTATACTCACTCTCTTTCAGTTCATCAAATATACCAAGCTCTACTTTGAGAATTGTGCATTTTTCCTTTTATTTAGGAGATTCCCCACAATCCTTACCTCTTTTGTTTTACCCTTCCTATAGTAATTACTTGTAAATGCTTGTAACTGAATGATAATTATGTAAACTAATAATTTCATTGTCTCTATAGGAGCAGAGACTAGGCAAATGGTAGAACCTTAATATTATGCATCGAATGAGTGAAGCTTCTGTGGCTATCACTTTTATACTATTGGTTTCACTTAGAAGACTGACAAAGGAGAAAGGAGGATAGACACTGGTGCTGTCAGTTACTAGTAGGCAAGATGTATAACAACAGACCCAAAGAAGCTGTAAGGAGTTTAGAAAAAAACTAAGAAAATTCCCAGGATAAATATGTAGTGATGCCCTAAAGACTGGAAGGGAATACTTTAGCAAAGATACATAATTGCTGTATCCATGTTTGAAGGAAATCAGGTCAAAGTTATGTTTGTGTTTCAAATAGAATTTTGTTAATCTGATACAACAAGAGAGAGAGACTTGAGCCATTTGCTCTACCCTGACCACCTTGAATCTTCTGGGAGTAAAGTGTTAGTGATTAGTTCACATCACTGCATATATGAAAACAGTGAGATCAGAAAGTATGTGGCCCAAAAACATCATTGCCACTGCTGTCCCCATCCTAGAAGATCCCTTTATTGGGGAGGAGGAAGCACCTAGGTGGGCAGAATGATGATGCACTTGAAGGACAGGCTGCCCTGGAAATTCTAAGAGGGGAAACTGCTGATATCCTCAATACCATGGGGAAAAAAAGGGACTTGGCCAACAGGTTCACATTCCTGTTATAAGTCAAGTTTCATTTGACTGATTGGACATCAGCAAGATGACAGAATGGGAGGCTCCTTACTTTCCCTCCTTCCATGGACGCACTGAATCAACATCTACACATGGATCAATTCTTCCTGAGAGAAATTCAGAAATTAAAGTTGAGCAAATACTACATACTGGGAAACTGAGAAAATATCCACATCAAAATAATTACAAGTGTTGAAACACACACATGCCACAAATCTGGGCACAGCATCTTGTAGTTGGGAGGGAATCCCCAAATCCCAGTTTCTTGAGGAATAAAAGGCTAGGACCACACATATGGCTCCCCAACTTTTACAGCTCCCACTTCAGGGCTTGGCTCCTAAATCAACTTGCTCTGAGAGTGGGTAGGATTTGGCTTTTTAAATTAAATTAAATTAAATTATTTTTGAGTTAAGGTCTCACTCTGTCACCCAGACTGGAGTACAGTTGCATGATCATGTCTCACCACAGCCTTGACCTCCTGGGTTCAAAAGAACCTCCCATTTCAGCCTCCTGAGTAGCTTGGACTATAGGCACGTGCCACCACATCCAGCTATTTTTCTATTTTTGTAGAGCCAAGGTCTCACTATATTGTCCAGGCTGGTCTGGAACTCCTGGGTTCAAGTGATCCTCCCACCTTGGCCTCCCAAAGTGCGGGATTACAAATGTGATCTGGCGGATCTGTACCTGGCAGATTTGGCATTTGTGAGTCCCCTGAGACCACAGAGGATCTGGCGGATCTGTACCTGGTGGATTTGGTATTTGTGAGTCCCCTGAGACCACAGAGGAAAAAGAGGTCATTTTAAACAGGTATGTAAGCACTTCCAACAGCTGTCCCCCAGAGCCAATGAAGATAAAGCAGGTAAAAGTACACAGTGCTGGCCAGGCATAGTAGCTCATGCCTGGTGATTCTATCACTTTGGGGGACCAAGGTAAGATGATTCCTTGAGCCCAGGAGTTTGAGACCAGCCTGGGCAACATAGCAAGATCCCCATCTCTACCAAAAAAAATTTTAATTTGCCGGTCATGGTAATGTACCTGTAGTTCCAACTACCTGAGAAGTTGAGGCTGGAAGATCACTTGGGCCAGAGTTTCAGGTTACAATGAGCTCTGATCACACCACTACACTCCACCCTAGGTGACAGAGCAAGATTCTGTCTCAAAGAAAAACCACGATTCCCATTTTCTTCTTGGGAGGGATTTGTCTACACACTTTCCTAACTGCTGCCTGAAATTCCAGCTTCTAACTACCCTGTATCCGGTAGCTGATGGGGCAGGTGAACAGTAGACCTCCAGGAACCTGTACAGGTATGTGGCCACTTCATTGGTGTTCTTCCTTCTGCCCCCCACCTCTACTCCATTCAGAGATAAAAATCAGGCCACTAGTTTATCCACACACTGAGCACTTCAACTTTTACAGCTCCCACCCTAGGGTTCAGCTCCTAAGTCATCTAGCTCTGGGAATTGATGGGACTCTGCATTCATAAATCCCCCTAGATTACAGAGAAGAAAGAGGTGGTTTTAAATGGGTATGCAAGCAATTCCAGCAGCTGCCCCCCATCTCAGTGCAAAGTGAGCAGGCAAAAAACACTTTTGACTGTACATCTAAGGTCCCAACTTTCCTAGCTGCTGCCCACAGATCGGGCCTTTGGTCTGCATCTGGGAGTTGACAGAGCAGGCAATAGATCATTCTTTCAGAACCTGAATGGGCATGCAGTCACTTCCCACAGTTCCTTCCATAGGCTCATTCCAGAGATAGAGCCAAGCCTCTAACTAACCCACCAGTCTCTGAGAACAGATGGGAGCTGGAATTCACTAGGTCCCTGAGGGTAACAACAAGTAAAGCAATATGCTTAAAGAACATGTGGTCTCAATGAGAATTCAGGCATTTGTTACAGATATCTCCCCAGTTTAGTGCAGAGTGAGTGGGAGATAAACTGTAGTTCCCAGTTTCTCCTTGAGAATAGAAGGAACGGAACACACATCGAATACCCTAACTTTTACAGCTACATCTCTAGGGACTGGCCTCTATCTTGCCTGTCTTGAGGCACTGATAGCACTTGGTGCACCCTAATCTCTTGTGAACAAAGCAAACTACTATGAACAAAGCAGTTTGGACAAACACGGAAGTTTGAGAGGTACCTAGAAATCTCTGATTGAATCAATTGGTGAGGTTCATTTCCAACACAAAACCAGATATTAAGACCTGGAAAGGGGTTTGTCTTATCTAATATATAGAAAAATGATAGGGACAGTGAAGAAATGGAATATGTTCCAAAAAATAACAAGATGTATCTCCAGAAACCAATTCTAATGAAATGGAGATAAGTATTTTACCCATTCGAAAATTTAAGCAATGGTCATAAAGATACCTACTGAGGTTAGAAGCGTAATGCATGAACAAAAATAATTTTTCGTTTTGAGCTGGAGTCTGTCGCCCAGGCTAGAGTGCAGTGGCACACTCACTGCCACCCCAGCGTCAACCTGCTGGGCTTAGGTGACCCTTCCACCTCAGCCTTCCAAGTAGCCGAAACTACAAGTGCTTGCTATCACGCCCAGCTAATTATTTTTATTTTTATTTTTATTGTAGAGATGAGTCTCTCCAAATTGTCCAGACTGGTCCTGAACCCACAGGCTCAGGCAATCTACTCACCTCAGCCTCCCAAAGTGCTGGGATTACAGGCTGAGCCACCAAGCCCAGTGAAGAATTTTAACAAAGAGAGAAAATATAAAAATGTATCAAACTGTAGTCAAAAAAATTGTAGTTTATGTAAAAATATCTGATTCATAAGGAAGCCAACTGTATGTCTTGTGTTGGAACAGTTCATAATGGAGTTCCTAGACCACTCTTGCAAATTGTTTTTGTCACCAAATGTGTTCAGACATTGCTGTGTAGTTGTGGGGAAGGGTGGGGGGAAAGGAAAGGTGAGGGGAGATACTTACTGGTCTTTTTGTTTTTTCACCTTCCCCAAGAGTCTAACCAACTTGCTCCAGTAATGCAATAAAGACAGTGCAATAAAGAAAAAAAAAATGTATCAAACATCAGTTATACAGTTGAAGATTATAATAACTGAAAAAATCAATAGAGGGTTTCAGTAGCAGACTAGATCAAACAGAAGAAAATGTCAGTGAACTTGAAAAGAGGTTACTTGAAGTCATCCTATCAGTGAGGCAAAAATGAAAAAGAGTAAAGATAGTGTAAAGATAGTGTAAGGGGCATCATCAAGCTGGCCAATACATGCATTATTGGATTTTCAGAAGGCAGAGAGAGAGAGAGAGAGAGAGAGAGAGAGAGAGAGAGAGACTGAGGATAGGAGAGGAGAGTAAGAGAGATGAGAGGGAGAGATAGAATGAATTGGACAAAAAACATATTAAAAAAGTCAGTGCCTAAAAACTTCCCAAAGTTGGGGAATGAAATGGAAATCCAGATATAGGAAGCCCAAGGAAATGAGATTAATCCAAAGGGATACGTTAAGATACATTACAATCAAATTGTCAAAAGTTAGAGACAGAATTTTGGAAGAGTGAAAAGCAACATTTATGTACAAGGAATCCCTCATAAAACTGTTAGCAGATTTTTCAGCATAAACTTTATAGGGCAGAGGGGAGTAGAATGAGTACTAAAAGAAAAAAACCTGCCACTCAAGAATACTATATCCAACAAACCCATCTTTCCAAAATGAAGGTGAAATGAAGACTTTCTTGGACACACAAGAGTTGAGGCCCATCTTTCCAAAATGAAGGTGAAATGAAGACTTTCTTGGACATACAAGAGTTGAGGGAGTTAATCACTAGACCTGCCAGACAAAAAATGCTAAAGGGACTTATTCAGATTGAAACAAAAGGATGCTAAACAGCAACAAGAGAGCACAAAGTATGGAATTCATGGGCAAAGGTAAACACATAAACAAAACCAATTTTGTATTACTAGAACAGTGGTGAGTAAATTCTACTATAAAAGCAAAAGACAAAAGCATTAGAACAACTATAACTATATTATGTTAAATGGCATATGATGCAAGTAGGTGTAAATTGTGTTATCAATAGTATATGAGATGGGGGAGGGTCAGGTGCAGTGGCTCACACCTTTAATCTCAGCACTTTGGGAGGCTGAGGCAGGAGGATTGCTTGAGCACAGGAGTTCAAGACCAACCTGGACAATATAGTGAGACCTCCTCTCTAAAGACAATACAAAACTTAACTGGGCATGGTGGCATGTGCCTGTGTCTCAGCTACTTGGGATGCTGATGTGAAAGGATCACCTGAGCCCAGGAGGTTGAGACTGCAGTGAGCCAGGATTGTGCCACTGCACTCCAGTCTGGGTAACAGAGTGAGACCCCCCATCTCAAAAAAAAAAAAATAGGTGGGGGAGGAGAGGTTAAAAACAAAGTTTTTGCGTGCAAGGGAAGTTAAATTGTTATCAACTTAAAGTAGACTGTTATAACTATATTTTATTTAAGCCACTTGGTAACTACAAAGAAAATACATATAGAATTGCCTAAAGAAAAAGAAAAATGAATAAAATTTTATTTTAAAATATGATGGTGGTGCATGCCTGTGGTTCTAGCTACTTGGAAGGCTAAGGTGGAAGGATTGCCTGAGCTCAGCAGGTAGAGGCTGTGGTAGCCATGATCATGCCACTGCACTCCAGCTTGGGCAACACAGTGAGACTCTGACTCAAACACACACACGAAGTCAGCAGGAGAAAACAGAGGGACAAAATAGGTACAAGACAAACAGAAAATGGTATACAAAATGGCAATAGTAACACTAATTGCTATTATCAACAATTACTTTAAATGTAAATGGACTAAACTCCCCATCAAAAAAATACAGATTGGACTAATAGGTTAAAAAAAATAAGATCCAACTGAAAACTGTTTACAAGACATTTTGTTTAGATTCAAAGACACACATAGGCTTAAAGTGAAGGTATGGAAAAAATATTTCATGAAAATTCTACCCAAAAGAAAGCAAGAGAGGCAATATTTGTATCAGCCAAAGTAAACTTTAAGTCAAACTGTCTCTAGAAACAAAGTAGGAATATATAACAATTACACAAAGATATATACTCAATATCAAGTACATAAAGCAAACATTGACAGATCTGAAAGGATAAATTGCTAGCAATGCAATAATAGTAAGAGACTTCAGTACTCTACTTTCAGTAATGGATACAACATCCAGACAGAAAATCAATGAATAAACATCAGACATGACCAACACCATAGACCAAATTTACCTAACATACATATACAGAACTTTTCACCCAACAAAAGAATACACATTCTTTTCAAACACACATAGAACATTCTCCAGGATAGACCACATGTTAGATCACAAAATAAATATTAATACATTCAAGAGGCCAGGTGCAGTGACTCAAGCCTGTAATCCCAGCACTTTGGGAGACCGAGGCGGGAGGATTGCCTGAGCCCAGGAACTCGAAACCAGCCTGGGCAACTTGATGAAACCTTGTCTCTACAATAAATCAAAAAATTAGCCAGGCATTGTGGCTCACACTTGTGGTTCTAGCTACCTGGAAGGCTGAGGCAGAAGGATCGCCTGAGCCCAGCAGGTCAAAGGCTACAGTGGCTGTGAGCGTAAACAGAGTAAGACTCCAAAAAAAAAAAACCAACAACAACAACAAATTCAAGAAGATTGAAATTATGTCAGGTGTCTTCTGCTACCATAATGGAATTAAACTAGAAACCAATAACAGTAAGAAAACAGAAAAATGTAAAGGTTCCTGGAAACTAAATAACACACTTTTGAACAACCACTTGGTCAAAGAAGAAATGAAAAGGAAATGTTAAAACTATCTAAAGACAAATACAACATTTATGAGATGGAGCAAAGATGATACTAAGAGGGTAGTTTGTAGGAATAAATGCCTACTTCAAAAAAGATCACAACCTAGCTTTACACCTCAATGAGTTAGAAAAAGAACAAACTAAACCCAAAATTAGCAGAAGGAAGGAAATAATGATTAGAGAAAAAATAAATAAGATAGAAGAATAGAAAAAATGAACAAAACTAACAATTGGACTTCTGAAAAAGTAAACAAAATTGACAAGCCCTTACACTGACTAAGAAGAAAAGGGAGAAGACTCGAATAAATAAAATCAAAATGAAAGAAGAGACATTACAGTAGATTTCTCAGAAATAAAAAGGATTATAAGAGATTATTATTAACAATATAAGAGAGTATTATTAACAATTATACTACAACAAACTGGATTACCTAGAGGAAAAGGACAAATTCCTAGAGACATACAAAACTTACCAAGACTGAATTAAGAAGAAATTGAAAACCTGAACAGATCAATAATAAATAAAGAGATTGAAGTAGTAATCAAAAACCTCTCAACAAGGGACAGGGCATGGTGCCTGTAATCCCAGCACTTTGGGAGGCTAAGGCAGGTGGGTCACTTGAGCCCAGGAGTTCTAGACCAGCCTGGGCTACATAGTGAGACTCCATCTCTACTAAAAATAAAAACAAAAAGTTAGCCAGGCATGGTGGCACATGCCTGTACTCCCAGCTACTTGGGAGGCTGAGATGGGAGGATCACCTGAGCCCAAGTGGTCAAGAGTGCATTGAGCCATAATTGTGCCACTGCACTCCAGCCTGGGTGACAGAGTGAGACTTCAACTCAAAAACAAACAAACCTCTCAACAAGGATACAAGCCTAGGGCCAGATGGCATATGTGACTGAATTCTACCAAACATTCAGAGAAGAATTAATACCAATCCTTCTTAAACTCATCCAAAAATCCCAAGTGGGATTTATTCCTGAAATGGAAGATTGATTTAACATATGCAGATTAATAAATGTTAAACACTCATTAATAGACGGAAAGATGAAAACCACATGGTCATCTCAATAGATGAGAAAAAAGCATTTGACACAACATTCTTTTATGATTAAAAAACTCAGCAAAATAGTATAGAAGAAAATTTTCTCAACATAATAAAGGCCATTTATGAAAAGCCTGTACCTAACATAATAAATGGGGAAATACTGAAAACCATTCCTCTAAAATTGTATGCAAGGCGAGGATGCCCATGCTCACCACTTTTATTCAATATAGTACAGACAAGAAAAAGAAATAAAAGACAAAGAGAAGTAAAATTATTCCTGTTTGCAGGTGACATGATCCTGTATGTAGTATGAATACAGAAAAGTTGCAAGAAACAAAATAAGCATACAAAAATTGATTGCATTTCTTTATACCAATAATGATTTATATGAAAATGAAAACAGAAAATTATCCCATTCATGATAGTATCAAAAAGAATAAAATACCAAGGAATAAATTTTACCAACGAGGTGAAAGTTCTGTACACTGACACCTATAAAACATTGATGAAAAAAATTTAAGACAAATAAATGGAATTATATCCTATATTCATAGATTAGAAGAATTAAAATAGATAAATGTCCATACTACCCAAAGTGAAATACATAATGAATGCAATAGCTACCAAAATTCCTATTGCATAAATACAGAAATAGAAAAAAAAATTCTTAAAGTTGTAAGGAACCACAAAGTACCCTGAAAAGCCAAACAATCTTGAGAAGGGAGAACAAAATTGGAGGCATTACACTTTTTTATTTCAAACTGTATTACAAAGCTATAGTAATCAAAATAGTACAGTACCGACATAAAAAACATACATATGGAATGATGGAACCAAATAGAAAGCCCAGAAATAAACTAAAGCACATACAAAAACTAATTCAGACAAGGGTGCCAAGAGTAGAAAAGGGGAAAGAACAGTCTCTTCAGTAAATGGTGCTGGGAAAACTGAATACCCAAAGATAAAAAACTGGGTATGGAAAAGAATGAAATTATACTCTTACCCTACATTATACATCCCAACTTAAAATAGATGAAACACTAAGCATAACATAAAGCCTAAAACTGTTAAAACTCCTGGAAGAAAACATAGGGGACAATCCTCTTGATATTGGCCTTAGAATTGATTTTTTAAAATATTACATCAAAAAGCTCAGACAACAAAAGCAAAGCAAAACAAGACAAACAAGTAAGACTACATCTAGCTAGCTCGGTGGCTCAGTCTGTAATCCCGCACTTTTGGGAGGCCGAGGTGAGTGGATTGCCTGAGCTCGCGGGTTCGAGACCCGCCTGGGCAACTTGGCGAGACCTCATCTCTACAATAAATCAAAAATG
>NW_007258213.1:187284-190883 GCF_000164805.1 Carlito syrichta | reverse complement strand
GCAGGTCGAGGCTGCAGTGACCGGGAGCGGCCACTGCACTCCAGTTTGGGCTACAGAGTGAGACTCCAACCCAGAAAAAAAAAAAAAAAAAGACTACATCAAACTATAAAGCTGCCGTATAGCAAAAGAAACAATATGAAAAGGCATCTTATGGATTAAAAAAAATATTTTCAGATACGTCTAATAAAGTGTTAATAATAATAAAATATATCACACACAACTCAATAGCAAAATTAACCAAATAGCCTAATTCAAAAATGGGCAAAGGGTCTGAATGGACATTTTCCCATAAAAAAAACATGAAAATGGCCAAAAGGTGCTCAACACTAATCATCAGGGAGATGCAAATAAAAAAACACAATGATATCACCTCACACCTATTAGGATGGATATTATCAAAAAGACAAGAGATAATACGTGTTGGCATGGGTGCAGAAAAAAGGGAACTCTTATACATTGTTGGTGGAAATGTAAAAAGGTACATCCATTTTGGAAAACAGTATGAAGGTTCCTCAAAAAATCAAAAACAGAACTATTGTATGACACAGCAATCCCTCTTCTGGGTACAGACACACCTCATTTTATTGTGCTTTGCTTTATTGTGCTTCACTGATATGGATTCTTTTACAAATTGAAGATTAATGGTAAACTTGCATTGTGGTTTGCCATAAATCTCAACTCTATCAGTGCACCATTTTCCCAACAGCATGTGCTCACTAAACGTCTCTGTCACATTTTGGTAATTCTCACAACACTTCAAACTTTTTCATTATTATAATTTTGGTTATGGTGATCTGTGATCAATGATCTTTGATGCTACTATTATAATTGTTTGGGGTGCCATGAACTGTGTCTGTATAAGATGGCAAACTTAATAGATGTTGTGTATGTTCTGACTGTTCTACCAACCAGCTGTACCCCCATCTCTCTCCCTCTCCTCAGGCCTCCCTGTTCCCTGAGACACAACAATATCAAAATTAAGCCAATTAATAACCCTACAATGACCTCTCAGTGTTCAAGTGAAAGGAAGAGTCACGTCTCTCACATTTTATTTAATTTTATTTGAGTTAGAGTCTCACTCTGTCACCCAGGCTGGAGTGCAGTGGCACACTCACAGCCACTGCAGGCTCGACTTGCTTGGCTCAGGTCATCCTTCCGCCTCAGCCTTCCAAGTAACTGGAACTACAGGTGCGTGCCACCACACCTGGTTAATTTTTTTTATTATTGTAGAGATGAGGTCTCACCAAGTTGCTCAGGCTGGTCTCGAACCCCTAACTCGGGTAATCCTCTCACCTCAGCCTCTCAAAATGCTGGGATTACAGGTTTGAGCCACTACACCCAGCCCATCACTTTATTTTTTATTTTCATTTATTTTCTTTTTAAAAATTACTTTCAAAACATCTCTCACTTTAAATAAAAAGGTGTAAATGATTAAGCCTAGTGAGGAAGTTATGTCAAAAGCTGAGACAGGCCAAAAGCTAGGCCTTTTGCATCAAACAGTCAAGTTGTGAATGCAAAGGAAAAGTTCTGGAAGGAAGTTTAAAGTACTACTCCAGGCTGGTTGCAGTGGCTCAAGTCTGTAATCCCAGTACTTTGGGAGGCTGAGGCGAGAGGATTGCCTGAGCCCAGGGGTTCGAAATCAACCTGGGCAACTTGGGGAGACCTAGTCTGTACAATAAATCAAAACATTGGCTGGGTGTGTTGATGCATGCCTGTAAGTAATTCCAGCTACTTGGTGGGCTGAGGTGGAAGGAGGTTGAGGCTGCGGTGGCTGTGAGTGTGCCATTGCCCTCCAGTATGGGTGACAGAGTAAGACTCCAACTCAAAAAAAAAAAAAAAAAATACTACTCCAGTGAACACACAAATGATAAGAAAGTGAAAGTCTTATTGCTTATATGAAGAAGGGTGGAATGGTCTGGATAGAAGATCAAACCAGGCACAACATTCTCTTAAGCCAGAGTCTAATCCAGAGCAAGTCCTTAACTGTCTTCAATTCTATGAAGGCTGAGAGAGGTAAGAAAGCTGCAGAAGAAAAATCTGAAACTAACAGAGGTTGGTGCATGAGGTTTAAGGAGAGAAGCCATCTTCATAATATAAAACTGCAAGGTGAAGCAGCAAGTTTGGATGGAGAAGTTGCAGGAAGTTATCCAGATCTAGCTAGATAACTGATGAAGGTGATTACATTAAACAACAGGTTTTCGATGTAAATGAACAGCCTCCTATTGGAAGAAGATGATATCTAGGACTTTCCTAGCTAGAAAAGAGATGTCAATGCGTGGTTTCAATGCTTCAAAGTACAGGCTGACTCTCTTGTTATGAGCTAATGCAGCTGGTGACTTTGAGATGAAGCCAATGTTCATTTACCATTCTGAAAACCCTAGAGCCCTTAAGAATTATGCTAAATCTACTTTACTTGTGCTCTAGAGGTGGAACTACAAAGACTGGAGGACAGCACATGTGTTTACAGCAGGGTTGCTGACTGTTTTAAGCCCACTGTTGAGACTTACTGCTCATAAAAAAGATTCCTTGCAAAATAGCTGTTCATTGACAATGCACCTGGAAGCCCAAGAGCTCTGACAGAGATCTATAAGATTAATGTTGTTTCCACACCTGCTAACACCACATCCATTCTGCATCCCATGGATTGAGGGGTGATTTTGACTTTAAAGTCTTGTTATTTAAGAAATGCACTTCATAAGACTCAAGCAGCTATAGATAGTGATTTATCTGATGGATCTGGGCAAAGTAAATTAAAAGCCATCTGGAAAGGATTCATCATTTTAGGAGCCATTAAGAACATTTGTGATTCATAGAAGAAGGTAAAAATATCAACATTAACAGGAGTTGATTCCAGCACTCTTGGGTGACTTTGAGAAGTTCAAGACTTCAGTGGAAGAAGTCACTGCATATGTAGTGAAAATAGCAAGAGAACTAGAATTAGAAAGTGCTACCTGAAGATGTGACTGCATTCCTGCCATCTCAGAATAAAATTTAACTGATGAGAAGTTGCTTCTTGTGAATGAGCAAATAAAGTGGTTTTTTAGGTGGAATCTATCCTTGGTGAAGATGGGGTGAATATTGTTGAAACGACTACAAAGGATTTAGAATATCACATAAACTTAGTTGATTAAGCAGTGGCAAGGTTTGAGAGGATTGACTCTTGAATGGATAAAAAAACTGTTATATAAATATTATTCCAGGCCGGGTGCGGTGGCTCACACCTATAATCTCAGCACTTTGGGAGGCTGAGGTGAGAGGATTGCCTGAGCTCACAGGTTCAGTTTGAGACCAGCCCGGGCAACTTGGTGAGACCTCATCTCTACAATAAATTAAAAAATTAGCTGATCGTGGTGGTGTGTGCCTGTAGTTCCAGCTACTTGGAAGGCTGGGGCGGAAAGATCACCTGAGCCCAGTAGGTTGAGGCTATGGTGGCTGTGAGCGTGCCACTGCACTCCAGCCTAGGTGACAGAGTGAGAATCTGACTCAAAAAGTAAAAATAATAAACAAATAGATAAATATTATTTAGCCTTTAAAAAGGAGATCTTAGCCGGGCTCGGTGGCTCAGCCTGTAATCCCGCGCCTTTGGGAGGCTGAGGTGA
>NW_007258213.1:181745-187264 GCF_000164805.1 Carlito syrichta | reverse complement strand
TAAAAAAAAAAAAAAAAAAAAAAGGAGATCTTATTTGCAACAACATGGAGGAAATTGTTGGGCATTATGCTAAGTAAAATAAGCTAGACATACAAAGAAAAATACTGCATGATCTCACTTAACATGTGGAATCTAATCAAAATAAGATACACAAAAAGAGTAGAACGGTGGGGAGAGGGTGGTGCAGGGAATGGTGAGATATAGGTGAAAGAGTACAAAGTTGCTGTTATGCAGGATGACTAAGTCTAGAGATCTAGTGAATAAGTATGATGCTTCTAGTTAATGATATGGTATTGGAAACTTGCTAAGAGTAAATTTCAGGTATTCTTTTTTTTTGTAGGAAGCAGGATTTACTGAGAGGACAGAAAAGCTCCCTCAGTGGAAGGGGACCCAAGGAGGTTGCCCAATTTCAGGTATCCTTAACACAAAAAAATTTTTAAAGCTATAGATTATTTTATTCAGTAAAATAATTTAGGCAAACCTATAGTATTTAAAATTATACATTGTTACAGTGATGGAAATATTTGAAATCACAAACAAATTGCTAGGTCAATTTTTGTAAAAGCAGAAAGAGAAGGTTCTTCTCCCTTTCAAAGTTATAAGGAGAGTACACAACCCCATATAGAAACATTGTTTGTATCCTAAAGGCTAGAGTGTTACGATTATTTCATATATAGTCTGTATATAGTCTGACAAGTTTGCTGTATAAACAACTCAGTAAAGTTTCATAACCTTGGTATTTCAGTGTCTCACAGCTATGCTCATGTCGACATGTGGTGGTGTCTTGCTGAGGAGCGTTCATTATTGTTGTTGCATGTTTTTGTGTGCCGTTGTGAGAATGTTGGAGCTTGAATCAGAGCAATGAACAAACATTAAATTTCTTGTTAAACTTGGCAAGAGTGGAAGTAAAATCAGGAACATGTTAGTCCAAGTTTATGAGGATAATGCCATGAAGAAAACAGCAGTGTACAAATGGATTAAACTTTTTTCTGGGGGGAAATCATCACTGATGAATAGAGGTCAGGATGGCCAGTAACAAGCAGATCTGATGAAAACATTGCAAAAATTCATCAAATTGTATGTCAAAATCATTAGCTGACTGTGAGAAGCATGGCAGACTAAATAAACATCAATAGAGGAACAGGAAAATCTTAACTGAAAATCTTGGCATGAGAAAGTTGTGTGCAAAATGGTCCCAAAAGAGCTCTTGCATCACAATTCACCAGCTCACACTGCACTGTCTGTGAGGGAGTTTTTAGTCAGTAAACAAATAACTGTATAGGAACACCCTCCCTTCTCACCTGATCTGGCCCCCAATGACTTTTTCCTTTACATGAAGGTAAAAGGAACATTGAAAAGAAGATATTTTGATGACATTCAGGACATCAAGGGTAATACTACAATAGCTCTGTGGCCATTCCAGAAAAAGAGTTCCAAAACTGTTTTATCAGGTGGACTAGGCACTGCCATCGGTGCATAGCTTCCCAAGAAGAGTACTTTGAAGGTGACTGTAGTGATATTCAGCAGTGAGGTATGTAGCATTTTTTCTAGGATGAGTTCACAAACTTGTGAGACTTTGTATATGGTATTATCTGACTGACTTGACTTGTGAGCCCATCCCTGAAGCAGCCACTGTGGCCAGGAAGGTGGAGAAAACCGATTAGCCAGGCTTGGTTCTCATGTGCTCTTCAGGAGCTTGGGGTCAGCCCTACAAAAATCACATGGAAGCGTGACTGCAAAGTATACTTGCAATACTGTTATTAGAAAATCAGAGGATGGATGCTTGAGTTAAAAACAACAGGTAAATCAGAAAGGTAATTAGGATAGTCATAAAAATGGCTAACACTAATCAAGAGCTGGCTATGTGCCAGCCCGCCTATGCTAAGCATTTTTCCTGGGCTATCTTACCATTATCATCACATTTTACACACCAGAAAATAAGGCTGCACTGTAGGGTATGTTGTTAAGTAAGAGACAGAATGGAAGATGCACTGAAGCTGTGTTGCTATATTGCTCAGCTTCCTATGAACCAACTCCAGGAAATAACTGAATCCATTTCCTCAAATTCAACGGGGTAATAATAGAGTCTACCTCAAAATAGGCAAGGGTCACGCAAGGTGCTGAGGTGTGTCTCTGAGGAATCACTGCTACAATCAAGTGACTGTTCTGGCCGGAGAAAGCTGGCAGGCAGTGGGTGGTGGGGTGCTGACCTTCCTGTCTAAATTAGATTCTTCTTCAGTCACTTCGATCGCGTCATTTCTGTTTAATATTTCTTAGGTGTTATCGTTGCAGTCTTACATTTGTGTAAATATTTGATTCAGGTTCGTCTTCCCCTCTAGACTGGACTTTCCAAGAGAGTACACGTCGGAGGGGTTCACTATAGTACCCTCTGGTGCCTGGTGTGTAGCAGGCATTCACAAATTATTTGTCATATGAGCAAACGAACGAGCTTAAGGAGTGAACCTCCAGGACAGGCTTTTCCCTCCAGGCTCAACCGTCTCAAGCGAGCAACCGCGAGTTGTCTCCGGAGTCAAGCAAGACCAGGGGCCGGCGACAACTACATTTCCCAGGGGGTTTCACGGCGGCCGGCCTCCTCCTCACATTGGCAGCTGTTACAGACAATGGGAGGAGAGAATTCTTCGGATTGGGCACTGGGCAGCCCAATCATAAGGGAATAGTCGGTACTTCCTGTCTAGGTCCCGCACTTCATTGTTGGTCCGCTCCATCTGCTGGGTCCGACTTCCGGAAAAACTTCCCTACTTTTCCCTGTCCCAGGGTTTGCTCATTGTCTAGGTCCTGACCCTTTGGGTTCTTCTCCGATGTTCCTGTGTGACACCGGTAGTGGGGGCACGTAAGGCCCGGGAGGACCCCATCTCTCCTGCCTAGAACGTCCCGGGCTTAGCGGAGGAGGCGGGTTCGCTTCCGGGAGCGCCCCCGGGCGCCGTCCCCTCCTTCGCCTACCTCGTTTTACTAACTAGTAAGAAATCCAAGACGTAAGTATCACAGCCTCAGTAATTGGCTAGTTACAGTACTGAAAACGGAATCTGGGCCTTCAAACACCTAACCCAGGTCATGTGAGGGACGCCCCGGTGCAGTGTTGGAACAGGAAGGCAAGGACGGTGTTTTGCTCTGATCTGCATTGTGAGAATAACTATGCAGCCAAATGATCAGACTGGAACGAGCCTGGAGACGACAGTGAAGAGGCAGTAGGAATAGAACGAGTGAGAGATGAGGGCCTGTAGGAGGGGTCACGGGAACAAGGACGAGGGAACAGTGACAGCTGGTGGGGTAAGTGAGAATAGGCAGTCGGAGATGACTGATGTTTCTGGTTTTGGTGACTTGATGGTTGGTGACTTTGTGCAGACATCTCTTGTGTCAGGAGTTCACATTTAGAGAGATGTCTTAATCACAAATAGGTGTGATATTGTAGCTGTGGTCTGCTATAAAAAAAGAGTTATGACCTGGTGTGGTGGCTCAACCGGTAATCCCAGCACATTGGGAGCCCAAGGCAAGAGGGTTGCCTGAGCCCCGGGGTTCGAGACCATCCTGGGCAACTTGGTGAGACCTCATCTCTACAATACATCACAAAAACTAGCCAGGCGTGGTGGCATGCGTCTGTATTTCCAGCTACTTGGAAGGCTAAGGTGGAAGGATCGCCTAAACCCAGCAGGTCGAGGCTGCGGTGGCCATGAGTGTGCCACTGCATTCCAGCATGGGTGACAAGAGTGATGCTCCAACTCAAAAAAAAAAGAAGAGTTAGGTTTTGCCATGAGAAGGTATAAGAGCATTCGACTAGCCAGGAAGATCAGGGATCCTGTTTTTCTCTGAGGAGAACTGAGAGCTAAACAGAGTTCATTGGTTGGAGACTTCTTGATAGGGCACAGGACAGTGGGTTGAAGTCTTGAATGAAGAATCATACAAGGGTCTGAGCCAATGTTTGGGTTGACTACTTATACTAAGCTTTTCCTGTCCACGTGTCTCTATTTCTAGGGAAAAACTACCAGAAATTGGAAAACCCAGATGTGCAATCACAGCTTACAAATAGACAGGGTATGACATTCCCAGGGCTTTTCCTAGTTGGTATGAGGCTGTCTCCTGAGCCATAAGTTGGCTGCGAACTTAGGTACCGTTGACCTCCTATCCCCACATAACTGGAAGACTTCCTGATAAAAGATGCTACCTGGGGCAGGAATCCACCTTGCAAAACCATGATCCTGGTCCTGAAACTGATGCCATCAATGGCTAAGGTCAGCGATGTCCACCAAGGAGCAAACCCTGGAACTTCTGGAATGAGCACTCCTGTATCCTGTCTGAGAGACCCATACTGAGTTCAGGATCAGCATCATGAGGGTGACAACTGTGATCGAGGATTTGCAGTGAGAGCCTAGTAAACTAGGATATTGGGTGAGAAGGGTCAGGGGTGACACAGTGAACATGGGATAGATGATGAAATCACCTCCTTGGAAAAAGTAGGCAGACACAAACTCTGAGCACATTACCCATCTGATTCCTCTTCCCCAGGGCTTCTTATCCAAGGCCTCCAAAAGAATCTACCTCACTGAGCTCTAAAGTTCACCTTTATCTTGGTGCAAGGCAGAAGGAAACATTTTAGGTATAGATGGGCATCTGAGTGGAACTGAAAAGAAAATGAGAGCATTTTGTCTAAATCCCTCATTTTACTAATAAAAAAAAACTGAGGTATAAGTATCATAGGCTCAGTAATCAGCTAGTCACAGCACTGAAAATGGAACCTGGGCCTTCAGGCACCTAGCACTGGGTCTTTTCTACTGTCCCAAGCTGTTTCCTGGTGAAGTGCTACTTGTGAGCAAGTCATTTTTGTCTCTCAAAAAGATCTGTGTCTGGTTGTACAACTTTGTACATGCTAAAAACCACTGAACTGTGTACTTTAACAGAGTGAATGTTATGGTATGTTATTATATTTCTTTTCTTTTCTTTTTTTTTGAGTTGCAGTCTCATTCCATTGCCCAGACTGGAGTGCAGTGGCACACTCATGGCCACCCCAGTGTCGACCTGCTGGACTCTGGCGATCCTTCCGCCTCAGCCTTCCAAGCAGCTGGAACAACAAGTGCACACTACCACCCGGCTAATTTTTGATTTATTGTAGAGACGAGGTCTCGCCAAGCTGCTCAGGCTGGTCTCGAACCCACTCACCTCAGGCAATCCACTCGCCTTGGCCTCCCAAAGTACTGGAATTACAGGCTGAGCCACTGAGCCCATCCTATATTTCTATTTTCTAAATAGCCTCTGAAATAAACGAAGTTGAAAAATGAAAACAAGCCAGGTTCGGCTCAGCCTGTAATCCCATGCCTTGGGAGGCTGAGGTGAGTGGATTGCCTGAGCTCGTGGGTTCAAGACCTGCCCAGGCAACTTGGCGGGACCTGCCCAGGCAACTTGGCGACCTCATCTCTACAATAAATCAAAAAATCAGCCGGGCGTGGTAGCGCATGCCTGTAATTCCGGCTACTTGGAAGGCTGAGGCGGAAGGATCGCCAGAGCCC
>NW_007258213.1:175155-181725 GCF_000164805.1 Carlito syrichta | reverse complement strand
CAGCAGAAGGCTGAGGCGGAAGGATCGCCAGAGCCCAGCAGGTCGAGGCTGCGGTGGCCGGGAGCAGCCACTGCACTCCAGTCTGGGCGATGGAGTGAGACTCCAACTAAAAAAAAAAGAAAAATGAAAACAATGTATTCTACCACCTTAACTTATTTTTGTGCAGACCTTGTAATAAAGCTGCTTTTGGTTTCTCTCTGCAGAGTAGAGAATCTTGCAAGGTGGGCTGTTGAAACTGTCAGCATTTGCAACTCTTTATGTGTGTTAGAAGTTTCTCCAGGTTGGGCTCTGTGGCTCAGCCTGTAGTCCCAACTTTGGGACACTGAGGTGAGTGAATTGACCAACCTTGGCAACTTGGGTTTGAGACCAACCCGGGAAACTTGGTGAGACCTCATCTCTACAATAAATTAAAAAAAAAATTAGCCAGGCTTGTTAGCATGCACCTGTAGTTCCTGGCTCCCAGCAGGTTGACGCTGGGGTGGCCGTGAGTGAGTGTGCCACTGCAGTGTGACTGAGTGAGATTCCAACTCAACAAAAAAAAAAGTTTCTCCATATTGTACAATCAAAAATAAAATAAATCAGATGGTAGTATAAGAATGCAGTTCCCTAAATAATAATAAAAAAAATTTTAAATACATGTGTCCTGGTATAGGCGCTGTTTTCTTCCATAGAACCCGCTTGTTGCAAAGGGAAAAATAGTCTCATATATTTTTCAAATATGTTTCAAATAACTGAGCTCAGGAGAGTTTTCATCAGGGTTTGGGGAAGATGAATGAGAAGCAAATACAAGCCCGCCTTTCAGAGGTGCACTTCCTGCCCAGCTCTTCAGCCCACTTAGGTGTACTAGACACCCCCATCCCCTCCTGCTTCAGGAGGTCCCATTACTCTCTAGGAACAACTTCTCCAAAAGGCAGAATTTTCTTCTTAGCCCCCATTTCTTCTCACCTGATAGTACATACCTGACTTCTGGTGTGATCTCCTGACTTCCAATTTCTCCAAATCCTGGATTAGAGGGGACTCTTACTGTCCTCTTCCAGAACAGACCTCTTTCCCAGGGAATCAGCCTGTTCATATGGTATATGCATCAGAACTGGACATTTCAATGCATGCTCCCCAGAGGTTTCTAGGTTCCCAAAATGATTTACTTAACTTTTGACCTAAAACTTACTGCCCTGGCAGGTTCCTTCCCTGCATTCAGTGCAGTTCAGAATGACAGATGTTTATGAAACCTTCACTCTGTGTGATGCATTCTAGAGGCTATAACATGATTCTCTCATCTTCCCATCTCCTAACCCCTGCCCATTTCCTCTCTAAGATATTCACGGGAGTGCGAGGCTCCAGGGGCAAGGGCCTGTGTGGCTGGAAATCTAGCCTATTTGAACTTAAAACATCTAGGGCAGTCCCAAAAAGAAATGTTTCACCTTGTAAAGTGGCAAGTTCCCATGTAAGAAAATTTTCTAATAAGAGCTTGGGTCTAGTAGGGTGTGGTAGAGAGGTCAATGCCACAGGTAGAGTGTGGACAATCTTGGTTTTTTCCAGCAATAGAGTGTTATTTTGAGAAGGGTTGTCAAGAAGAGTATGGGGTGGTCAGAGGCAGACTTGATCACTTGCCCAATGCTGCCTTGGCTACCTGTCCCCACTTCTGGTGGTGGCTGGACCAGTCCTAGGAGAGCTACTCCTAGGGGACCAGGCCACTTGAGGACTGAGGCATTTATGCCCCATGGAGCTGTTGCCTTAGAGTGGAAGACACTCACTACTCCAGATTCATAATACATAATCGGGTTCTGGAATGGTAATTAGAGCTGGGATTAGATTCAAGTCTGTCCAAGCTAAAGTGTATGCATACTTGGCTATGCTCCCAACACTCCTTTTTTTCTTTTTCTTTTTCCTTTTTTTTTTTTTTGAGTCGGTCTCACTCTGTTGCCCAGGCTGGAGTACAGTGGCACCCTCACAGCCACTGCAGCCTCGACCTGCTGGGCTGAGGCAATCCTTCTGCCTCAGCTTTCCAAGTAGCTGGAACTATAGGCACTCGCTACCATGCCTGGCTTATTTTTTGATTTATTGTAAAGACTAAGTCTCACCAAGTTGCCCAGGCTGGTCTTGTACCCCTGAGCTCAGACAATCCTCTCACCTCAGCCTCCCAAAGTACTGAGATTACAGACTTAAGCCACCACGCCTAGCCTATCAACACTCCTTTCTTAAAGTTTTCAAAAAGGTAAGACAAGTGCCTTAAAACTCTTCCCCATAACATTGTCTTGGGCTTGAAAACCCTCACTCTGTATGGCCGATACTTGACAGTGTCGATTCCTGGGCTTCTCCACTTCCTAAGACTGTGTGACAGATTCCTAAGAATCTGTCAACTCAGGACTTCTCTCCTGCTGAACACAGAACACTGCTCCTGTACTCAGTATAGTTTCTCCTCTGTACACACACACACAAAATGCCCATGTTCTCACACCTCCCAGAAGGACCTGGTTAAGCCCTGTCAGGACCTCCTTCTGCCATCCTGCTCTCTTTCCTTACTTCCCAATCCTGTCCTCCCATCTTCCAATATAAACCCTTTCCTAGACCTCTTCCCTTTTTCCTGCTTCCAGGTACTCCAGGGATACTAATGCATGATGCTACTCTCTGAAGATTAATGGCCCTGTGGAGAACTTTTCACTGGGTTTCTGAAAATTACATATTTACCAAAAGTAAGGAACACATTCATAATATTCAAAAGGTGGAAACAACCCTAATTCCCTTGATGGACAAATGGATAAGAAAAATGGGGTATAGACATACAATGGAATGTTATTCAGCTTTAAAAAGGAAAGAATTTTGACACACGGATCAAAGCATACTCTAGGTGCTGAGAATAAGAAGCCAACATGAAAGGGCATAGTGTACGACTCCTTTATATGAAGCACCTAGAGTACTCAAATTCATAGAGACAGCAGAATGGTGGTTGCCAGGGGCTGGGGAAGAGAGGATGAGCGTTAGTATTTCATTGGAACAGAATTTCAGTTTGGGAAGATGGAAAAGTTCTAGAGATGGATGGTGGTGATGATTGCACAACAATGTGAAGGTATTTAATGCCACTGAACCATACACTTAAAAATGGTTAAGACATTATATTTTATGCTATACATATCTTGATACAATAAAAAAATTAAGCCAATGTAAAAAAAAAAAAAGTAAGAACGGTATGAAGGGAGTTCTGGTTTCTGGTTCTGAATGTAAGGAGCTTGGAAATTGTCACTCCATTTTAATGACAAGTCAAAAGCTGAACAAACTGAAGAGATCAACATTTCTTCTTAGATCCATAAACTAAGTGAAGTCACAGGGCAAACAGCTGTCTCTAGAATTGGATAGACAGACGGGGATAGAGATTCATAATTTACTGGAGCAAAAACCTCTGAGGGAACCAATGTCAAGGAAGGAAGATCTAAACTATGATTACTGAGCCTCAGCATGGTAAGTCTGTGTGAAAAACGTCAAGGGGACTCAGGCATTGGGAGCTCCACACTTCGGTGAGTTTTACCTACAGGAGCTCCAATATGCTCTCACAGTAAACATCAGAGAAAAACCCACTTGTGGTTTCAGCAGGGAGAGGGGAAAGAAACCACATTGAAATATGCCAGAGCACCATGTTGTTAACCAGGTCTGACCTCAAGAGAAACTAGTTAACTGGAACCCAATCTGTTGTGGTATTATCAGAGCCTAACTGACATAGGGGAAGGGAAATACCCAACTCCAGCCAGCTCTAGCCACCAAAATGGGGAGAAAAAAACAAACACATGTGAAGGTCACAGTTCAGAGGCACAGGCTCACTAAAAAGACTGAGACCTATTCATAGGACTACAGAACACTTTCCATCCCCTACACCCTATCACTACACCACTGAAGGCCTATTTACAGCAGTTCATTTTACCCAGCACATCATGGCTGGCTATCAAGAAGAAGTGACAGGCAAAAAATAAAGTGTGAAGAGACAGAGCAAGCATCATGGCAGACATGGCAGGTATGGTGACATTATCAGATCAGGAATTAAAAATAACTATAATTAATATGCTAAGGGATCTAATGGATAAGGTGGACAGCACATAAAAGCAGATGGGCAGTGTAAGCAAAGAGATTGAAATCCTAAAAAAGAACCAAAAAGAAATGCTAGAGATCAAAAACACTGTAACAGAATGAAGACTGCCTTTGATAGACCTATTAGTATCCTGGAAATAGCTGATGGAAGACACTCCGAGTTGGAGGATACCTCAGCAGAACCTCAGGAAAGACCGTGGAAGAAAAAAGGGGCTATGAATGAAGGGAGACAGGAGGTACCTCTGCTTTGGGTCACCTCTCTCTAGGACAACAATTTTATTCACAAACAACCCTTTGGAGACATTATTATCCCTCTCCAGGACTTTCTTTACTGTAACCACAGACTATGCACATGTTAAGTCCAGGAAAAATAGAACTTTTCCTCCCCCCAAATCCCTGTGGGCCTCTTGGTCATTCCAGGCACAAATACCTGTACCTGAAGAGCTGATGGGGCAGATTTCAAGATGCTCAGGTTTATTTGACTCATATTTCATCCGCCTTTTAGATGATACTTTCCAGAAAACAAAATGCTTTCATATACACATTTTCTCTTCACAAATCATGTCAGATAAGCAGGGCAATGCTTCCCATTTCCATAGAGGAAACAGCTGTGGAGAATTTATTAATAAATGACATTCCCAGGGCCACCAGGCTGGAAAGTGATATATCTAGTCCCATCCCTTGATCTAGGCCTGGTAAAAATTCTATTCCTTGGTTTGTTTATGGAGCTCCACTAAGCCCTTAGTCACCCCCAAGACCAAGGTAGGTTTTGGGGGCTCTTGTAGGCTGACTCTGCCCTCACCTGGTTCATTAACTTCTGGAGCCAGGAGTGACATTTGGAGAGCTTTGCCTCACACTGCTGTCCTCACAAGCCCACTGGCTACAGCTGAGACACTGCTCCTTCCTGTTCTACGTCTGAGCTGCAACACATTTGAGGGTGCCTTCACTGGTGTGTGTTCCCAGGAGTGCTTTCCACCCACTTGGCCCATTGCTCCTGGGCGGAATCTGCAGGGAGGGTACAGAAGAGCATTGAGGAGGTACCTGTCACAGGAACCTGGCTGGAGCTGGGAACACGGGGTTTGAGAGCAGCAAGCAAGGGTGTAGGGCCACCAGCTGGCCACTACACTATGCTTCCATTACCCTGACCTGAGTCAGAGGCAGCCTCATCCCTGCCCTGGGTACCAAGTCACTGACTGTGGAGGCTTTCAGCTGCAGAAGCAGTGTGCCTTTTCCTTTTTAGTTGAAATATAATTCACACATCATAAAACTCACCCTTTGAAAGTGCACAATTCTAGAAAGTGGTTTCTAGTAAATTCACAAGGTTATGCAACCATCACTGGTAATCCCAGATTTTTTTTTTTTTTGTGAGACAGTTGCCATGCTCTGTTGCCCAGCCTGTAGTGCAGTGGCATGATCATGCCTCACTACAACCTCAACCCCCTAGGCTCAAGTGATCTTCCCGCCTCAACATCCCAAGTAACTGGGACTACAGGCATGTGCCACCATGCCTGGCCAATTTGTATATTTGTTGTAAACATGGGGTCTCACTGTGTTACTTAGGCTGCTTTTGAACTCCTGGCCTCAAGCAGTCCTTCCACCTTGACCTCTCAAAGTGCTGGAATTACAGGTGTGAGCCACCTCACCCGGCCACAATTCCAGAATATTTTAACCACCCCAGAAAGAAACCCAGTACCCTTTAATAGCCACTCTCCATTTCCCCTCCCCAGTCCTAGGCAACCACTAATCTACTTTCTGTCTCTATGGATTTGCTTACTCTGGAAATTTCATATAAGAGAACTCATATGATAATGTGGTCTTTCATGGCTGGCTTCTTTCAGTATAATGCCAAGGTTCATCCATGTTGTAATGTGTATTGGTATTGAATTTCTTTTTATGTCTGAAAAATATTTCACTGAATGCATAGATCACACTTTGTTCATTTATTCTGTCCACTATGTGCTTGAGTGTATGTGTGTGTGTGTGTGAGAGAGAGAGAGAGAGAGAGAGCACACAAGCCATCCTTGTGGGTGTAAAGTGGTATCTTGTAATTTTGATGTATATATTTTTGAAACGTGGTCTTGTTCTTTCACCCAGGCTGGAACGCAGTGGCATAATTATAGCTTACTGCATCCTTGAACTCCTGGACTCAAGCAATCCTCTTGCCTCAGCTTCCTGAGTAGTTGAGACTATAGGCACACACCACCACATCTGGCTAATTTTTTAAACATTTTTTTGTAGAGACAGAGTCTTGTTATGTTGCCCAGGCTGGGAGGCTGGCTATAATAAAGACAGATGATAAGTGTTGGTGAGGATGTGGAGAAAGTGGAATTCTTATTTGCTGCTGCTGGGAATATAAAATGGTGCAGCCACTTTGGAAAGCAACTTGGTACTTCCCGAAAAAGCTAAACATAAGCCGGGCTTGGTGGCTCAGCTTGTAATCCCGCGCCTTTGGGAGGCTGAGGTGAGTGGATTGCCTGAGCCCGTGGGTTCGAG
>NW_007258213.1:147884-174837 GCF_000164805.1 Carlito syrichta | reverse complement strand
AAAAAAAAAAAAAAAAAAGCTATACATAGAATTACCATATGACCAGCAATTCCACCTTGGAGATATATCTATCTCCTCCTGGCCTTCCTGCCTCCCTCTTATAAGGGTTGTTTTGACTATGCTGGGCCCATTGGCATAATCCTGTAAAATCAGGGATTTTGGTTTGTTTGTTTTGAGTCAGGGTCTTACTATGTTGCCTAGGCTGGAGTGCAGTGGCATAATCACAGCTCACTGCAGCCTCCATCACTCAGGAGATCCTTCCACCTCAGCCTCCCAAGTAGCTGGGACTACAGGTGTGCACCATCACACCTGGCTATTTTTTTTTTTTTACTTTTTGTAGAGATGAGGTCTTGCTATGTTGCCTAGACTGGTCTCAAACTCCTGGGCTCAAGCAATCCTCCTGCCTCGGCCTCCCAAAGTGCTGGGATTACAGGTGCAAGCCCAGCCAAATTATTGCTAATTTGGATGGGAATGATAATGGTGTTATGGGATGGGTTTTATAAGTCCTTATCTGCTGTAAATGGAAAATGCTCTTCAGGGAAATTTGCAGTGTCCAGTTCCCTAACTGTCTAGTGGTGCTTCTTCCCTCCTCCCATCTCTCTGGGGACAACCTAGGGATCAAATATGCTGAGCAGGCATCATCCCCACCCTGCCATGGGTAAGTACAGGGCAAGACCCAGAAAAGATGGCAGAACCTATAGGCTGCTCTGCGGGCAAGGGCTGCACATGAAAGGAGATTTGTTCCTTATATTGGGAAGTCAGCAGGTCAGCATTTCATGCAGAGGCCCTCTGGTGGACCATGCATATAGGGAAGTCTACATCTGATCACTGTACCCAAGATCCTTCTTCAAGTTGTTAGGTTCCTCCTAGTGCCTCTCGCCTGGAATTGAACCTTATGACAAAAGAAAATTTGGCTGGGAAAGGTGAGATAGCATTGTAGGCTTGAAACCCTTCAGAAATAAATGATATTCCAAATGGCAATTTTGTTGCATTTATTCAAGGCCCACAGTTGAACAGGACCCCAGAGACACTAATATTAAACAATTATTGAGTTTGTAATCAGAAGAAAACACACACACACACACACACACACACACACACACACACACATTTTGAAATACAACAAGCAAGCAAAAACTCTTATTTAAGGAAAAGCTCCTGTGCCAATACTTATAAATAAGAAAAATGGAAATCTATGTTCCTTGTCTTTTAGGAAAGATCCTCTTTGACTGAACAAGTTGATTCAAGATAGACATATGTGGTAGGCTGAATCATGGCCCTCCAAACATGTCCAAATCCTAATCTCTGGAGTCCATGAATGTTACCTTATATAGCAAAAGGGTATTTGCAGATGTTTTTAAGGATCTTGAGGCTGAGTGTGGTGGCTCACACCTGTAATCTCAACATTTGGGAGGCTGAGGTGGGAGGATTGCTTGAGCCTAGGAGTTCAAGACCAGCCCAGGCAACATAGTGAGACCTCATCTCTACACAGAATAAAAAAATTAGCCAGGTGGGTGGCATGTGCCTGTAGTTCCAGCTATTCAGGAAGCTGAAGTAGAAGGATCATCTGAGCCCAGGAAGTCGAGGTTGCAGTGAGTCATGTTTGTGCCACTGCACTCCAGCCTGAGCAACAGTGCGAGACCCTGACTCAAAAACAACAACAACAACAACACCACACTGATTTTCCTGTATTATGCCAATAGGCCCAGCATAACAGCCCTTATAAGAGGGAGGCAGGAAGGCCAGGAGAAAAAGGTGATGCATTGAGAAACTGGAGTGATGCACTTTGATAGTGGAGGAAGGGGCCAAAGAATGCAGGTGGCTACTAGAAGCTGAAAAAGTCAAGGAAACAGATTCATCTCTCAGTCTCCAGAAGGAACAAGCCTGCTTGATTTTGGCTTAACAGCTTGCTTTTGGCTGAGTGAAACTGACTTTGAACTTCTGACCTTCAGAAAAATAGAAGAAGTTTATATTGTTTTAAACCACTCAGTCTGTGGTCATTTGTTACAATATTAATAGGGAACTAATACAGATATGACTATGACTTGGAGGCTATTAAGAAAAACAGTGAAATTCACCTGGAAAAAGGGGGCTTGGTGAGGGGAAGCACAGTGAGATAAAGAGGCCTTGGCCAAGTGGAGGCAGTGGGCCGGAGTGAGGTTGGTGGGGGGACAGACACTGAAGATAAATTCTTCAAGATTTAACATAATAGATGAGAAAGAGATTAGGGCCTAAAGAACCACCAAAACCTATGAGGAAGGCTGCTGGGCTTTCAATAGCCTCTGCCCAAAAGACAGAAGTTTGTCTGTGCATTCAACAGATTGGTCATTGATCTCTGAATTCAGGCATCTGCAGGTAAAGCCCTCTGAAACTGGTCCTGCAGGTAAAGCTGAGGTCCTCAACTATTCAATTATTGTACATCTGTTTCTCTCAGCTGAGCATGAGCAAAGTCCAAAATGATTGGAAAAAAAAAACACCAAACAATGTTCTGGTCCTAAAAGAGCTTTAACAGGCTATGGTAGTTTCCCAACCTTGGTGCTATTGATATGTTGGGCCAAATAATTGTCACGGGGGTTGTCCTATGCACTGTGGGACATTCAGCAGGACCTACAAGAGGCCAGAAGCAACTCTCTCTCCCCCGGTCATAAAAACCAAAAATGTCTTCAGGTATTGCCAAATGTCCCCTGGGAGGGAGAGGGTTCCAGGTTGAGCACTCTTAGTATATGGAGTCTAGCATGGGGGTGACCCAATTACAACAGAAGTCTTTCTAGGGCTCATCAGGGAAGGCTTTGCAGAGCAGGTAACTCTTGAGAGATGGAGGAGGTGTGCATGGCAGGGATAGATTGCAGCAGAAAATAAAGCTATGGAAACGACATATGTAGATGCCCCAGTGAGAACTCATGGGGGTGCACATGTCCCTCCGCAGGGAAGAACGTGAGATTTCTGGGAAGAGAAGAGCACAGGTCACAGACCTGACATGACTGGCAGTGACTTGATACTGATGTTTTAGGAGGAATGCTACCTGCTGCTGTTTTCTGCACGAGTTAGTGCATTCATCTGCCAAATTTTGTCTCTGAGAAGTGAGCTGGCTTGCCCAGGGTGACTAAGAATTGTATGTGATTGAGTTTTAATTTCTACTTTAAAAAACACTATTGAGGTACAATTTACATGTCACGAAATTAACTGATTTCAATGACTTTTAGTAAACGTACAGAGTTGTGCAGGCATCACCATAATCCAGTATTAGAACGTTTGCATCACCCCTATCATTTTGTTATTCTTAAAGCGACTGGCCTGAGAAAGCAGAGTGGGAAGAATTCCCTCTTACATCTCCTTAGCAGTCTTTATCCACTACTCACTTCTCACTGTTGCTTTTCCCTGTCTTTTGGGCTAGGGTTGCAGCAACTGTGTGGATTTTCTTTTTCTTTTTCTTCTTCTTCTTTTTTTTTTGAGTCAGGGCCTCACTGCTCTAGACTGGAGTACAGTGGCACAATCAGTGCTTACTGCAGCCTTGACCTCCTGGACTCAGGTGATCCTTCTGCCTCAGCCTTTGTAGTAGCTGTGACTACAGGAGCATGCCACCATGCCTTGCTATTTTTTATTTTTATTTTTGTAGAATAAAAAAACCGAGGTCTCGCTTTATTGCCCACACTGGTGTAGAACTCTTAGGTTTAAGCAATCCTCCTGCCTCCTCCTCCCAAAGTGCTAGGATTACAGGTATGAACTACCATGCCCTGCTAGATTTTTTTCTAAAGCAAAGGTACTTTGATACAAAAAGGCTCCTTAAATGCAGTTTTCTTTTGTAAAAGCACAATTGAATTACTTGGAAATCCTCTCCTCACACAAACATGTACATACTCTTATTTAATTCACCTCCCCACCCTTTTTTTTGGAGCTGGAGTCTCACTCTGTCACCCAAGCTGGAGAGCAGTGGCATGCTCATGGCCACCACAGCCTTGACCTGCTGGGCTCAGGCAGTCCTTCTGCCTCAGCCTTCCAAGTAGTACCAGCTAATTTTTCTTGATTTATTGTAGAGATGAGGTCTAGCCAAGTTGCCCAGGCTAGTCTCGAACCTGTAGACTCAGGCAATCCTCTCACCTCAGTCTCCCAAAGTGCTGGGATTATAGGCGTGAACCACCTCGCATGGCCAATTTACCCTTTGTTAATGAACAAGCTAAGAATTACAGAAAGAATACTGGGGGAATCTATTTTCCATGAAGGTTGCCTGGAAATTCTGATAGATTACTTGTCTTTATTAAAGGAAGATGTGCATGATAAAAATTGGTATGACAGCAAATGCATAACTATATATAGAATTTACCCTTTAACAAATTTTAGAGGATAAATTAAGCAATAAGGGGATGATTGAACAATAAGGGGCCAGTTGCAGGATAGTTCTGATTTTTCCAGTAGTCACTCTGCAGAGACTGAAGTTCTCTTCACCTCAATGCCAAGACCTGTCACCTCTTCACCCTGTGCATGGTTGTGCCCTGGTCAGCCTCGCCTGGTGCTCACCAGCTGAATGTGCATCATCATTCTTCACGGGTCTCTTGCTTTCCTTGTAAGTCACACAGACATCTTTGTGATTTACATGCAAGTAAGGGAGAGGAGAAACAAAAACACCTTCTGAAAGCATGGGCTGCTGCTTTCAGTCCCCATGGTGGAGCCTATGGTGCTGGTGAAGGTTTGAGCTCTGGCGAAAGCTTTTCCCACACTGGCCACACTGATATGGTTTCTCTCCAGTGTGGATCCTCTGGTGCAACTTCAGGGTTGACTGCCGCCCAAAGCAGTTTCCACACTCTCCACATGTGTAGGGTCTCTCTCCAGTGTGGACTCTCTTGTGTCTTTTCAGCTCTGAATTCCATGTGAAGCTTTTCCCACAGTCATCGCATTTGTAGGGTTTCTTTGCTGAGCGGGTAGGCTGATGACTGAGATGTTGCAAACGGTTGGTCAAGTTTCTTTTACCTCCTTTGCTTTTCTTCAGCTCTCTCAGTGGGTGGCTTTTTAGGGGGCTGCTGATGTATTCCAGTTCCCTGCAATGTCTCTGGTAATGAGTAATTGGCTTTTGAGCATTTGGGGGGCTGACCTGCCTCTGTAACAACCGAGGCTCATTCATATTTGCCCCTCTTGGCTCAGGACTCTGCAGACCATTCCCTTTGGTTCTGCCAGCTGACAATGCACAAGGCTTTGCTCCTTTAGGCCCTTCCTGTTGTGGATTTTCCTTGTTGTCACTTCTCATTCTGGGGGCCTCTGTAATTAGAAAAAAAATGCTTTATTGTCTGGACTTGGGAGAAATAACTTCAGCAAAGGAGTAATGAAACAGTCTGCAGTTTCTCAAAGGGAGGCCCTTCACTGGCAACTTGCACTTATCTGGGGCACTTGTTACATAAACAAGTTTCTTGCCTCTTTCCCAAAGCAGCTGAGTCAGAATCTCTGGGTATTAGGCCCGGAAATCTGCAGTTAACAGGCTCCTGGGGTGATTCTGATTTATATTTAAGTAAGGAACCAAGTTCTCCAACCCCCTCCCTCCTTTTTACCTTTAGAGACAGGTTTAGGAAAGGAGAAACAGGGAAAAGCAAACACCTTAGAACCGAGTATTAACTAATGAATGAAAGAAGGAAGAGAGTTGAAATTTCAACATTACAAACTTCACTGCTATAGTCCAGTGCCTGAGCTACTTCAACAAATACCCCTCACTTAAGAGAGGTGATTTACAACCACCTTTTCTTCAAAGGATGGTAAATTCAGTGTCTATAGTATTTTTTTTGTTTATTACGAAGTTGATAGCAAATGTGTTCAGAAACTGGAATATGGGCTAGCCAAGTATCCTACTTATGGAAGTACTGACGATCCAAATGGAAACAAGTTAGAATGGCCTGTGGGAAGTCAGAGTATCTGGAATAGAGCCCTCCAACAGGGCTTCCTGTGATGTGGAAACTGTATGTGTATGCACATGCACACACACTATTCAATATGGCAGCCACTAACCACATGTACTATGTGGCTACTGAGTACTTGAAATGTGGCTAGTGTGACTGAGAAACTGACTTTTAAATATTATTCAATTTTAATTAATTTAAATGCAAATTTAAACAAGCAGCCCATACAATTATGGTCAATTGCTTTTCAACAAAGTTCTCAAGACAATTCAATGGGATAAGAATAGTCTTTCAAAAAAATTTATTTATTTATTTATTTTAAAGATGTGAGGTACAATTCAGGATTAGGTCTACAAGTGGTCATTATACAGGCAAAGTTTGGGCCTCCCTTTCGTCCTTATTTTGCCTGAAGAATAGTCTTTTTAATAAATGAAGCTAAGACAGTTGGATTTCCACATATAAGAGAATGACGTTGGACTTTACTATGGTCTGTTTATGCCTCTCCCCATTCATATATTGACACTTAGTCCCCAATGCAGTGGTATTGGGAGGTGGGGCATCTGGGAGGTAATTAGGTGATGAAGATGGAGCCCTCATGAATGAGATTAGTGTCCTTAATAAAGAGGGCTGAGGGAGCTAGTTTGCTCCTTACACTACATAAGGACACATGGCAGGCACCACCTGTAAGAAAGGGACCCTTACGAGACACCAAATCTGCTGGCACCTTGTTCTTGAACTACCCAACATTCAGAACTGTGAACAATAAATTTCTGTTGTTTATAAATTACCCAGTCTAAGATATTTTGTTAAAGCAGCCTGAATGGACTAAGGCAGACCCCCTAACTCATACCATATATAAAATAAAATTAAAATGAACCAAAGACCTAAATGTAAGAGCTAAGGATACTTTCTTTGAAGAAAACATAGCAGTAAATATTTGTGACCTTGGATTAGGCAATGGTATTTTAGATATGACACCAAAAACATAAGCAAAGAAAAACATTTGTGCTTCATAGAATACTATCAAGTAAGGTGACAACCTACAGAATGGGAGAAAACATTTGCAAATTATATATAAAGCTGCATAAAAAATCCTTACAACTCAACAGTAAAAAGATAAATAGCCCAATTTAAAGATGAGCAAAAGATCTGAACAGACAGCTCTCCAAAGATATACAATTAGCCAACAAGCACATGAAAAGATGCTCAACCTCATTAGTCATTAGGGAAATGCAAATCAAACCCTCAGGAAGATACTACTTCACACTTAACAGGATGAGTATAATATAAAAGACTGAGAATAAATAGTGCTGACAAGGATGTGGAGAAATTAGAATCCTCATATTCTCTTGGTGGGAATGTTAAATGGTACAGCCACTTTGGGAAACTGTCTGGTAGTTCCTCATAAAAGTTAAACAGAATTACTATATGATCTAGAAATTCCACACCTAGGTATAAATCCAAGAGAAATGAAAACAAAACTTGTACACAAATGTTCACAGCAGCATTATTCATAGTAGCCAGAAAATATTTTTTTAAAAACTGATAAATGTATAAATAATATGCAGTATATCCATACAATGCATATTGTTAAGCAATAAAAAAGGAATGGAGCATTGATGTATACTGTAACATGAATGAAGCTTGAAAACATTATGTTCAGTGAGAGAAGCCGGATATAAAATACCACATACTGTATGATTCAATTTCTATTAATAAGCAAATCAAGAAAAAGAAAGTAGATTAGAGGTTTTTAGGGGTTGGGGAAAGAGAGAAATGGGGAGGGACTGCTAATGGGTAATGGGGTTTCTTTTTGAGGTGATGAAATGTTCTGGAATTACATAGTGGTGATGTTACACAACTTTGTGAATGTAATAAAAATCGCTGAACTGTATACTTTAAGAGTGAACTTTATGGTATGTGAATTATAACTAAATGAGTAAAATTTGAATAGCCACACATGACTAGTAGCTACTGTATTGATAGCGCAGCTGAAGAAAGGCACTGTAGATCTTAGGGATGAGGAACATGGCAATCTACCCTCTTGGAGATCAAATGAAAGCAGAGACAGACAGCACACACATACTAGGTTGTCTCTGTTGAGGCAGGAGAAGGGCATGTGTGTGGTCTACTTTCTTTAGTACCACAAAGACCATAGGTTATAGGGCAGAACCTCAGCCAGGGTCACAAGTTTTTCTACTAGATGCCCCAGATCTTCTCCATTTCCTGAGTTCTGAGAATAATCAAACCCAAGTGCAATAAACAGAATGTTTATGTTCCCCAAACTCATATGTTGAAATCCTAACTCCCAAGGTGATGGTATTAAGAGGTGAGACCTTGGGAGGTGATTAGGCCATGCGGACTCTGCCCTCATGGGAATGGAATTAGTGCTCTTATGAAAGAATCCTGAAGGAGCTTGTCTGCCCCTTCTATCATGTGAGGATACAGACAGAAGTTGGCAATCTGCAACTTGGAAGAGGGCTCTCACCAGAACCAAACTATGCTGGCACCATGATCTTGAACTTCCCACCTCTAGAACTGAGAGTAGTAAATTTCTGTTGTTTATAAACTAGTTAGTGGCTAGTCTTTTATAATAGCAGCCTGAACAGACTAAGTGTCTCATTGAATGTAGCAAATGTTGAGAAAATAATGCTCTAGTCTCCTTATAACTGTCCTCTCTAACCTGCTGACTGTATCTTGCAGTCACATCAACAAGCATAGACAAAGTTACTGTCATTCAGTCTCAGAAATCACAGGACTATGTAGAACTAAGTCAGCAGTTACACAAGTATTGCACTAGAGAAAGAAAAATAAACTCAAGGGTTTAAAGCAAAAACAATGTCACAGAGGAGGAGGAAGAAAAGTAACACGGACCAGGACTTTTCCTCTACTAGGCCCCTTCTAAACATGAGACCATTTTAATTAATGAAACTCAGACACAGCTTGCATGGGAATTCAGTGTGGTCACATTTGGATCTGTCTTCGCTGTAAGAAACTCTGAAAGGAACAGAAAAGCAAGTACTAGAATATTCCTGTCATGTGCTGGATTATCAAATATTCATTAATAGAAAATGATTTTTTAAATATTCTTATTTATAGTATCACCACTATACTAATTAGTGAAATGTTTTAAGGAACAAACATCTATTATTACATAAAACATTAAACCACACACATGTGGTCTATGCCTTTGCAGGCCACGAGATGCTTTGATGGAGACAAAGTGCTAATGAGATGGAGAAAAGGCATGGAGTGTTTACCTGTCCCAGCCAATTTGAGGGTCAGTTCCTGGAGGAGTGGGGATTTCTCCCAATGATGGGGGCTCAGTCGGTCATAAGATGCCACATGGGAAGGCTCCTCCAGAGAGCTCTCCCTGAAATCTCTCCTAGGAGTCTGTGGTTGAAAGTCTGGCAGTTCCTGTTCTCCAAGCTGAGATCCAGTTTTCTCCAAGAGCACCTTCTGCCCCTGCATACAAACGGCCACCTAGGAAGAAGCCCCATCCATTAACTCTGTTAAGATGACTGAGGGCAGCTTGACCACTCACTGTTCTATAATGACCCATTTATCTTGGGAATTCCTGATAATGGCCTAGAGGTCAACTTTCTTAGACTGACACACTGAAAGGAAGCAAAGGGAAGGGCATGCAGAATGACAAGAATGAGGTTGCTTCAAACCAGCCAGGTAGCTGCCCCTCAGCCTTGGGTCTTTCTCCAGACCTTGAGACAGTTATCAGAGAAGAGCTGGTACAAATATCAGGGTGCTTATGACACTGGCCCATCCAATTCCTATCCTACACACCACCTCCCCTCCCTATTTCTGCTGGAAGCAGGCCTTTAGGAATAGGAGGCAGTGTGGGGAGGGGCAGTTAAAAAATGTTCTAATGTAATAAATTGTTCTGCCAAAGGTTCGCTTGATAAGGAGATCCCAGTAGTGGTATCTAAGAGAACTCCCCCCCAACTCCCAGTTTCTAGCAGTTTCCAAAGCACCTGCTCGTTTGCTTCTTGCCTAGGCCTTGACTGGGGTCTGACTTGGGGCATGAAAAGGAACAGCAGCCAGGCTCAGTGGTTCAGCCTGTAATCCCAGTGCTTTTGGGAGGCCGAGGTGAGTGGATTGACTGAGCCCGCAGGTTCGAGACCCACCCGGGCAACTTGGCGAGACCTGATCTCTACAATAAATAAAAAGTTAGCTGGGTGTGGTACTGCGCACCTGTAGTTCCAGCTACTTGGAAGGCTGAGGTGGAAGGATCGCCAGAGCCCAGCAGGTTGAGGCTGCAGTGGCCGTGAGTGTGAGGGAGGGAGTCTGGGTGAGGGAGTGAGAGTCCAACTCAAAAAAAGAAAAGAAAAGAAAAGAAAAGGAATAGCAACACTGGCCAATTGTGCTGTAACTTTCTGATCCAAAGACAATATGCCAAACACTTAACTGGAACAAAGGCCAGTGAAGTTCCCTAAAGTCAAATTCCTACCCAACAGGAAGACCCTGGCTGCTAAGAATTCTGAATGTAGGAAAACTTCAAAAGAAATAGGGTAGGGGAAGATCCAACAGCAGAGATTCAAGAACTTCATAAAGGAATGGTAAAAATCTTGGTCCTCTACTTCCTCACTGGATATCACTAGCTGGGTTTTGTGAAAACCTGTTGAATTCACAGGAGGTTCCCAGATAGAGTCTGGAAGCAACTTTTGAAGCCAACCAGTTCGTTTCTGGACTCTGTCTAAGTAAGGAAGGACCCAGAGACCAAACATTACCCAGATGAAAAGGAAAGTCTGGGGACCATGAGAGAGGACCCTCCTTACCCACTGCTTTGGTTTCTTGGATGCTCTGTGAAAGTCTTCCACAAGGGTCACAATCTCCTTGCTGCTCATTGGACATCGATGTCTGACACGAGCCTGGATGTCTGGGGGCAGGATGGTCAGGAATTGCTCCATCACCAGAAGCTCCAAAATCTGCTCTTTGGTGTGCAGCTCAGGCTGCAGCCACTGATGGCAGAGCTGTCTGAGTCGGGAGAGCGCCTCTTGGGGTCCAGCTACCTCTTGGTAACAAAATCGTCTGAAGCTCTGGCGGGAGAGCTCGGGATCCAAGCAGTTCTTTTGTAGAGTAGGCTCCCGTTTCTCCTCTAGTTTTGTTATTATGTGTCTCTCTTGCTTGGAGGAAGCCTGAGTGTGAGAGCTCAAAGTTATCTCCATTTTAGCTGCCATTTTGGCAATCAGGAGACGTCTTTCTCCTTGCAAATGCGTCAAGCCTTTAGGGTCATGACCCTAGAGAAGTCTCTCGAAATGCTAGAAAGAAGCTCCTCTGAGGATGTTAGAGAGGACCAGACGCAGAGGCAGGGTTTTCTCATTTGCTGGCAAGTCCGAGGGAGTGTGAAGAGTTGGTTGTTCCGTCAGTTTTTTGGAAACTGTCTTGCAAAGGAGAAAAGTCAAAACGTCCTAAAAGGACACTGGGGAAAACATTTCTTTTATTTTAGTAATGCGCAGACAAGGTCTCAGACGAAATGAGCAATGCAATATAAGGGCTGGTAGAGGAATCCCTAGGAAAAGTTCAAGCTGTCTTACAGGTAGCTTGCACCAACTCTCCCGCATCCTGGTTGAAACCAACTCCGAGCATGTCTCTGGGAGCTAAAGGAAGGAGCCAGTTCGAAGGCCACAGCACAAGCCAGGGGTTGTGAGTGAGGCGTGAGCTTCCTGCACCAGAGCGAGGTGGAGGCAGGCGCAGTGGGTGCTAGTCCCGAGGCGCCGCAGGCCCGGCGGCTCCGGCCTCCAGGGTGGCCCCGCTCCGTCCGGCTCCGCGGCCCAGCTAACCCCGGGCCTGACGAAGCTGCGGCAGTCTGGCGCGCAGCTCAACTACACGGCTGGCTTAAGCTCGGGTAGCGACTGCGACGCCGCTACGCCAGGCAGCACAGCACCCTACGCCCACCAGCAGCCGACTCACCTCTCTGGGGACCCGGGACCGGGGACCCGGTACCCAGGAGCACGGGCTGGGGGCGGGGCCGAAGCCGCTTGTCGCAGAGACGCCCACTGGCTGCCGAGGAACTACCCCAGGAGGACCCGCCTTCCCCCCAAGGGATTGGCTCATCGAGGGCATCTTCGTTGTCCATTGGCTGTTGGGTTTGTCAATACCGTCGCAGTGCATCCCGGGAGCTGTAGTCCGGGGGCTCGATTTGCGAGCGTGCGTAGTGGGCGGGCTGGCAGCCGGGCTCGCGCCGCTGACTTCCGGCCCGGCGGCTGAGGGAGTGTGGGGGTTCGCGAGTGCTCGTGTTGGGTGAGTCCTCCCCTTCCTCGTGGCTTGAGGTGCTCACGGACTGAGCCCCACGTCGGCCAGGGAGCTCCACGCCGCTGGGAGTCTTCTCGGAGGCGATTGGGTCAGGCCCAGGTGGGCATCTCGGTGGGACCGGCGGCCTCCTTCAGGCTGGGCGCCCCCAGTGGCTCGGCGTTCGCCACCCCGCGCCCCGGTGCCCCTCCCTCCTGTGTCCCCCGCCCCCACCGAGCCGACCCAGAGCAGATCCCGCGCCCGAACGCGGGCGCCCCGGGTTCTACGTCCTGAGGTAGGCGCCTGGACCCGCCCGCCCCGACCCTGCTTATCTGGTCGCGTTTTGCGCGTTCGCTATTCATTCTGATCTTCAGCATCTATCCCTAGCACGGAGTGCATTGTAAGTACTCAGTAAATACTTACTGAGTGAAAAACGAAGCAGCCAGGCTCTTCATGCTCATTCTGCATTTCTTCGAGCATTGGGGCAGAGTGAAATACGTTTTTGAGAGACCAGCATCTTCAAATTTAACGATGAATGGAATGTCAGGAGTCAAGAGGAGTGCAGGCTATGCCTTCTGCATGAAAACTGGGAGAGCATTTGTGAAACTATTCTTCAGCCAGATAAGGTACAGGATGTCAGAACTTGCGTAAGGCAAGGAAGGGTGCAAGTTCTAGTTCTGACCTTGCTGCTTAGGAGCAGTGCCATGTGATGCCAGGCAAGGTATTTCATCGTCCTGTTGCCCATTTAAAAAGAAGTGCTAGCAATACCCTGGATTTTTCAGGCTCTAGCCCCGCCTGCCACATTGAAATATGAAGAGAATTTAAGTGAAGGCAGTTCAGATTTTTTGAGAAAAAAATCCATTTTTTAAATATTAAATTTAATTTTAAAGAACATAACATAAAATTTATCATCTTAGCCATTTTCAAGAGTACAGTTCAGTAGTGTTGAGTATATTTGTATCATTGTGCAGCCTGAATTCATTGTAATACTGCCTGATGAGGATATATCAGCTCCTATTTAAAATCTAAAATTGCCCATTATGATTGTATCTTCTTTAATCTCTGCTCCAAGTAAGTAAAACACAATTCAAACCAATTAAAAAATATTGATTTACATAAACTGGCCTTGGAAATCCAGACATGACATCAAGACTCTGGTGTGCTGGTCTCCTTCTGTAAACAGGCTCACCCCTGTGGTGGATGAGGAGAATGGGGTGTGTGGGACATAGTTGCAGAGAGTGCTAGTCCTACATCCACCCAACTTAGCAATTCTCAGGAAATTCAGAACCTTTCCCACCCATCCTGTATGTAAAATCTCAGAAAAAAATTTTGATGGGCCCAGCTATGGCATATGCCCACTCCTGGGGTGGGGAGAAGGGTATTATAATTAATTACTCCACCGGAACCAATGAAGTAGAGAGGGACTGTGTCACAAAGGAAGAAGATGCTACTTTCAGAAGTGAGGAAGGAATGCTGAAGATAAAAACACATAGCAAACCCAAACAATAACTTAGCCACATTGTGTGTGTGTGGTGGTAGCAGTGTAATAGGGGTGAGCGGTGTAATAGTGATGAAGTTAATTAAGATGTACACATGTACTGGTTCTTTCCTTAAGAGAAGATGGTGACTGGGAAGGTGAGTCCAGGTATTTTGACGATAGGCAAGGACAGGAAAAAGACTCAAGCATGTGAGGGAAGAAGGGAGGGAACAGATGGACTGCATTGTGGGGAATAATCTGGGTAATTCATTAGCAGATACAGAATCTTGATTGGGAGAAAACTATGTTTTTCAAAAAATATTTCTAGTGTTCTGGATCCTTGGTGTGGATTTGTGGAAGTACTAAAGGAAAGGGACAGGAAGTAAATCACAAGAAGCAGAGTGAAGGGTGGGATAGGTTTATCCTGTCTTTTCCCATCCCCTTTAACCTCCCTTCAAAGTTGAGCCTTTTCTTTCAGCCATGAGTCTTTGCACATTTCTGACACTTTCATGTCCCTCTGATTCCAGAAAGATACTCCTTGTAGGAGAACATGGCTTCCCAGTGATATGGGAATAGACGGAATCTGACCCCCAGGGTAGAAGTGGCAAACAGAGTGAGCCACTTCATTGAAGCGGATGATGGCAGCAGCAAGGAGTCCCCAGGCACACCCATCTTCAAACAAGGACTCCACACAGGGCCAGAAATCAGCCATTCAGGGCAACAGCCCTGATACTGAGGCCTCCCGCCAGCGCTTCAGGCAGTTCTGCTACCAGGAGGTAGCTGGCCCCCATGAAGCTTTTAGCAAACTCTGGGAACTCTGTTGTCAGTGGCTGAGGCCTAAGACACACTCGAAAGAGCAAATCCTGGAGCTGCTGGTTTTGGAGCAGTTTCTAACCATCTTGCCAGAGAAAATCCAGACATGGGTGAGGGAGCAACATCCAGAAAATGGCGAGGAAGCTGTGGCTCTGGTTGAGGATGTACAGAGTACTCCTGGACAACAGGTGAGAAAAAGAAGTTGGAACCTGTGGTGTTGGTTATAAAGAAGTTAGGGAATCCAGTTATTAGAGAGGTACTTAGTTGAGAAGCACAGAGTAGCCTTCTGCTGCTCACAGATGGTCTCAGCTATCATGAGTTGGTCCTATACCCTTACTGTATGAGAATTACTTTTCTGTGGGTATAACTGCTAGACACTCATTTAGTCAGTAATGTTTGAAGTCTCTAATTAAACTGGTAAAAACACTCAGAAAAATTCTTCAAAACAAGGCCAAGGAAAGGACAACTATCCTTCACTTTGGGGGTCAGGAAAAAGAGATGTGGGTGAATGAAAATCTCTTGCTAGAAGATTCTTTGAGGACAGAAGCCATGTATTATACACTAAACAAGGTTATATTAGAGCAGGGCCTTGCCCTGGTTCTTGCTGTCTGGATTAAGTTTTAGTCTGGGACAGTAATAAGTTCCCAAAATATCCTCTTGTGGTTGGGACTAGGTCTGAGATCTAATCAGTGTAACCATCTTGTGTCTTTGGGGAGAAGGGTGTGAAAGGCACAGAAGAAGGAAAAGTAATCTGCAGGCTTGGTGGTAAGAGGAGGGCAACTGAAATCTAGTATGTCTGGGAGAGACCCAGAGTAACAGAGGGGTTTGAGTCAGAGGAATGCTGGTCATCCTGGGTGGGTCTGCAGTCAGAGCAGGAAGCAGCTTGCTGTGTGCCCTGAGTCTAGAATGGGAAGGACCCATGCTGTGAAGGTGAGTGTGTTTCCCAGTGAGGAGGTGGGGATGTACATGGGCTGTGGGAGGAGAAATGATGACATCTGGTAGGATTGAAGATTCAGTACTTTTGACTTAATTTAGAAAAGGGAAGAGAGCTTGGTAGTGGTGCATCAAGGAAGAAGTTGAGGAAGTTAGTTTGAAATCTGTGGCACTGGGACTCTTACTAATAAGTAGGATTGAGTGGAGAGGTATAGCGCTTGTATGCAGGTAAAACTTGGAAAAATGAAATACACAGAGTGGGACTCTCAATAAGCTAATAGTTATCCTAGATTCGGTTCCCCTTGCACAAAGAGCATCTCTCTGTGTTGATGCTCTTTGCCCTTCTCATCCCTATTTCAGAACCAAAATTTTAATGGAAATGAAAACAGAATAGGAGTGTCAAGGTTAAATGCCTGTTTGCAACCTGTCATGAAAGTGGAGAACAGGAAGAGTGGGGTGAGAAATAGTAATGGAGGTTGACAGAATTTTTCAGGACCCCAGTTACTTCTCTATACCTCACTTCATTCACTTTTAAGGACGAGTTATAAGCATGGGTCTTAAGGAATGAAGATGGCTCTGAAAGACAAAAGTTGATTTTAAGTGACTATGATGGGTCAAATATTGGGGATTTTACAGTGAACAGGACAGGCAGGGCTCTTGCTGGAGCCTTCATTCCATGGGGGACACAGACAATAGCAAATAAATAACAGACAGTTTCAGATAAGTGCTTGGAAGGAGATGAGCAGGGTGATGTGGTATCTCTAATGGGGGAGATAGGTTGTAAGGCAAGGCCTCTGCGAGGTGACATTGAAAGAGGAGAAGGAATCAATAGTCCCAAGAGCTGGAAGGAGAGTCCTCCAGGCAGAGAGCACAGTATGCAAGAGCCTAAGATGGGAGGGGACTTGGCACGTTTGAGAACGAAGGGAGGACTTGTGGCAGGAGCTCAGGGGTTGGGGAAGAGTGGTGTGAAAGAAGGTGGGGGAAGAGACAGGGCCCAGTTCTGCTCGACCTTGTAAGTTGCAAAGAGGAGTTTGGGGTTTTATCCTGTGTGCAGGAGGAAGCCACTGAAAAGTGTTACTGAATGTTACCAGGGAGAGAATATGATTGTAGATTTTTTTTTTTTTTTTTGGGTTGGAGTCTCATTCCATTGCTCAGGCTGGAGTGCAGAGGCATGCACACGGCCACCACAGCCTCGACCTGCTTGGCTTAGGTGATCCTTTCACCTCAGCCTTCCAAGTAGCTGGAACTACAGATGCATGCCACCACGTCCAGCTAAATTTTTTGTGATTTATTGCAGAGACGAGGTCTCACCAAGTTGCCCAGGCTGGCCTTGAATCCCTGGGCTCAGGCAATCCTCTTGTCTCGGCCTCCCAAAGTGCTGGGATTATAGGCTGAGCCACCGCACCCAGATGATTGCAGAGTTTTAAACAATCACAATGGATTCCACGTAGAGAGAATGGATCATAGGGTCCAACAGTAGAGAAGATGCAGGGTAGCCAGTTAAGAGGCCATGGCAGCAGTCCAGACAGCCAACAGTGTGCAGACCCAGCTAGAAGCTGTGGAGGTGGAGAGAAATCCAATGCAAAGTATCTTTTGAAGGTAGAACTGATGTTAGATTTGAGGGGGAGAGGAATTGATCTCGTGCTAAGGTCATGGGGCTTTCTAAAGTGAAAGCTGACATTCTCACTTCCAAAAAAATGAACACTTTTTTTTTGAGTTGGAGTCTCACTTTGTTGCCCAGGCTGGAGTGCAGTGGCACACTCATGGCCACCCCAGTGTCGACCTTCTGCCTCAGCCTTCCAAGTAGCTGAAACTACAGGTGCGTGCTACCACACCTGGCTAATTTTTTATTTATTGTAGAGACGAGGTCTCACCAAGTTGCCCAGGCTGGTCTTGAACCCATGGACTCAGATAATCCACTCGCCTCGGTCTCCCAAAGTGCTGGGATTATAGACTGAGCCACCAAGCCCAGCCCACTTTTTTTTTTTTTTTTAGCAGTTCTGGTGTATCAGGCTCTATCCTATGTGCTGTTATAGAAATGTTTTTACTTAACTACTTCAAAGACCTAATTCTATGGCTACTAGAATATTTCTCTTCTGATTCCTATGTTTCACATCATTTTTAATGCTACTCTTAGGGGTGGTAAAGTTCAGCTTAGGCAGGAATTTGTAGTGACAGATGATGGGGTTTGTTCTCAGGTCCCAGATTCTGAGAAGGACTTGAAAGTGCTCATGGAGGAGATGACCCCTTTGGGAGCAGTCAGAGAATCACTGAGATCCCAACGGAAACAGGAGGTTCAGCCAGAGAAGCGGACTTTGAGGGAATCACAGAGCTCACAGCAAAGACCACAGGAATTGTCAGAAGGTCAGCAGAAGCCTCTGTCCTCACCTGAGGCGGATGAGGAGCGATTGTTTATTGGAAACGAAGGTTTGAACTTGAGTCCACCCAAGGGTTCCAAGTTAAATGTCTTTGAAGTATATCCAAAAAGCCAGATATCAAATTTCTTTTGAGGGTAATAGTACTTAAAATAGGGATGGATATTCTTGATGTGTTAGCCTAATTTGGTTTTATTATAGTATTACTTCGGAATCAGTTATTATTAAAGATGAACACGGTTACCTTCACCTTCTGCCCAACAGTTCTTCATATACTGGAAGACATTAAACCCTCTTCCCCACCCACCTTAATCTTTTCTAGAATACATTTATCCTATTATTTTTGCCTTTCTTCTAAAGCTCTAATTTTTTCTTTTTACTTACCTTAATTTTTTTTTTAGATGAGATTGGATGCATATAGGTGGTATGGCTGTTTAATATGTTTTAGAAAACTTCTTTAATTTAAAAAATTTCCTTGGCCAGACTCGGTGACTGTAATCCCAGCACTTTGGGAAGCCGAGGTGAGTGGATTGCCTGACCCCATGGGTTCAAGACCAGGCAACTTGGTGAGACCTCATCTCTACAATAAATCAAAAATTAGCTGGGTGTGGTAGCATGTGTCTGTAGTTCCGACTACTTGGAAGGCTGAGGTGGAAGGATCACCAGCAAGTCGATGCCTGGATGGCCATGAGCATGCCACTGCACCCTAGCCTAGGCAATGGAGTGAGACTTCAACTCAAAAAAAAAAATTTTCCTTAGTTGAGGTAAAATTCAAATAACATAAAATTAACCATTTTAAAGTGAACAATTCAGTAATATATAGTATATTTACAATGTTGTGCAGCCATTACCTCTATCTAATTCCAAAACATTTTTTTTTAAAGAGATAGTGGTTTTCTCTGTTGCCCAAGCTGGAGTAAAGTGGCAAGATCATGGCTCACTGCAGCCTTGAACTCCAGACTCAAGGGATCCTCTCATCTCAGCCTCCCAAATATCTGGGATGCCTTTCAAGTAGTTGGGACTACAGGCACAAGCCACTGGCTAACCAAAACATTTTCATCATTCCAAAAGGAAACCTTATACCTGTTACGCTCCTCATTCTCTCTCTATGGATTTACTTGTTCTGGACATTTCATATCAATGGAATCATACACATTATGTGACCTTTTGTGTTTAACTTCTTTTACTTAGTGTGTTTTGAGCATGTATCAGTACATTGCTCCTTTTATGGTATATGGATACACCAAGGCTCCATATGTTTATAAGTCTTTTCCATGAAGCAGTTTGGTTGATACATCTCTAGATAGCCTTAAAGCCATCACTGCCGATCTATCACAGAAAGAAAGAACTGAGTACCATATGTCCTCACTCATAAGCAGACACTGAACAATTGTCATAATACTATAAAAAAGGGATTGGTGGGCTGGGTGCGGTGGTTCATGCCTATAATCCCAGCACTTTGGGAGGCCAAGATGAGAGGATTGCCTGAGCCCACAGGTTCAAGACTAGCCTGGACAACTTGGTGAGACATGTCTCTACAATAAATGAAGAAAAATTAGCCAAGCCTGGCGGTGCGTGCCTGTAGTTCCAGCTACTTGGAAGGCTGAGGCAGAAGGATTGTCTGAGCCCAACAGGTTGAGGCCATGGTAGCTGTGAGCATGTCACTGCCCTCCAGCCCAGGTGACATAGTGAGACTCCAACTTAAAAAAAAAAGATTGGCAGTAGTGGGAAACTGCCCGGGGGGCACACTTCATCAATAAGGGTACCTGATCTAAAACCAGGTGAAGTGGGAACCAAAGTGAGACCCAAACTTTACCTGTACAATGACCATTTGTATATCTAATCCTGAATTGTACTCCAAATCCTTAAATAAATGAAAATAAATAAATAAATAAAGTGGGTACTTCATACATTACAAAAAAACCCATTGCTGCCTTTTCTGCTTAACTGAAAGCTGCCATTATAGGTTGCTTGGTAATTTTTTTTTCTTTAAAAAAAGTTATTTATTTATTTATTTTTCTAGGTAATTTAAAACCAGCTCATCTCTACAAATCCTAGAGGAAAACACTGTATCTTAATGATGTTTAAGTTGGCAAATTTGTGTTTATGAAATGGAAAATTGTCTAAGAGGTTTATTTTTTTGAGGTTGGTTTTTTGTTGTTGTTGTTGGAGTCTCATGTTGCCGCCTTGGCATGGAGTGCAGTGGTATTCTCATGGCTACAGCAGCCTCTACCTGCTGGACTTAGGCAGTCCTTCCACATTAGCCTTCCAAGTAGCTGGAACCATAGATGTGTACCACAACACCTGGCTAATTTTTTTTATTTATTGTAGAGACAAGGTCTCCAAGTTACGCAGACTAGTCTTGAACCCTTGGGCTCAGGCAGTCCTCTCGCCTCTGCCTCCCAAAATGCTGTGATTATAGGCATGAGCCACTGTGCCCGGCTTGTTTTAGTATTTTTTAAAGCAAAGTAAATACTCTTATCAATATATTTATAAACTTTGCCACTTAGCACATATTTCCTTTTAATCTCTGGGCACACCTGTGCTCTCTGGTGTGAGTTCCAAGGCTTTGGGGCAGCAAGGGCTGTCAATAAAGGAGGCAGAACTCACTGTGTTCCAGGCTCTGTGCCTTTCTTTTATGTACTCACAGGCTACTCAGAGATCTGGAGTGTTGTAACCTACCCAGGGGTCACATTTCTTCAGTTTCTGCTGAAGTTCCATAATAAGTCATAAAATGAATTATTTCATTTGTAGTTTTTTTTTGAGTTGGAATCTCATTCTATTTTCCAGGCTGGAGTGCTAGTGGCATGTTCATGGTTACTGTAGCCTCTACCTGCTGGACTCAGGCGCTCTTTCTGCCTCAGCCTTCCAAATAGCTGGAACTACAGGTGCACACCACCACACCTGGCTATTTTTAAAATTTATTTTAGAGACGGGGTCTCGCCATGTTGCTCAGACTTGTCTCAAACTTCTGGGCTGAGGCAATCCTCCCACCTCTGCCTCCTAACATGTTGGGATTACAGGCACGTGAACCACTGCTCCTGGCTCATTTGTAGAATTCTTGAAGGTGGGAATTTGAAAAAGTATATCTTAGTGTGAAAAATACAAAAGTTGGGCAACTCCTTCAGGTCCCCTCCCACTGTGGGAGCTTTTCTGTCCTCTCAATAAATCCTGCTTTCTCAAAAAAAAAGAAAAAGAAAAAAAGAAAGAAAAATCAAAAGTTTTTTATTAATGTGGCATTTTTAAGAGTACTGTTGTTATCTTTAGGTGGTGAAGCTATAGAGGGAACTTTATGTAGAGGGAAAAAATTAAATAGAATAATGGAGTATACTTTAAAATTAAAAAAAAAAATTAGACTGTTATGCCAAGAGGAATCTGATGAAAGGAACTTCTCAAAACACAGAGGACATGGTTCTCACACTTGAGTGTGCCTTGGACTCATCTGGGGAGTGTGTTAACACACATAATCTCAGGCTCCATCTCCCGACTTTCTGATTCAGAGGATCTGAGCTGGGGCCCCAGAATTTGCATTTCTGACAGGTTCTCAGGTGCTGCTGCTGCGATTGGTCCAGGGAGCCCACTTTGAGAACCTCTGCTCTGTGACTGTTGTTTGGAAGCTGCCCTCTAACCTCGACTGTTTTCTTCCCTAGCCCAGCTTGTTCCTCAGGCTCTCAGGAACCTACCCCAAAAAAGGAGTCTCCAAGACCAGGAGATAGGTGCTGTGGTCTGGACATCTGGGTCCCAGGTGAGTTGTAGTTGATGCCTCTGTGTCTTGAAGTTTTCCCTTTGCCTTAGCACTCACACTCACCCTAAAACCCCTTCTTTTCCAGAGACATTTGAAAGCTTTTATTTGGTCCATTGAGCTTTTCAGGTTGTTTTCTTATTCTGTCCACTCTGACATCACCACATGGCCCTTTACCAATCCTGATTGTTCCTGTGGGGGCCTGACTTCCTCTGCCTTGCTTTGTCCCTGATCTCATGACTTTGATCCTGTCTCTGCCCCTGCCCCAGGCTAGAGCAGTGCTATTTTATTGGTAGCAGCAGCCCTGGTATTGTTACAGGGACCAGCCACGTGTGAGGGCAGAGCAGTATCCCTCTGTCAGCAAGAGTGGACACACCCTGACCCTGCAAAAAGAGCCCTTTACAGCGGTGCTACACGGAAGAAGGACAGACACATCTCACTGGGTAAGGATCCACCATCCCTAAGTTTAGATGGATGTGTTCAGTTGTTCAGAGAGACTGAAAGAACTCGAGAGAGAAGGAGACAGAGAGAGTGGGGAGACTGTAGAGGGAAAAGAGAAAGTAAATGAAACACCAGAGAAGGCAAGACAGACACTGGCAGAGGTTGAAAGAAAGGGGCAGCATGAGAGTCAGGGCTTATGACAGGGATGGGTGGCATGTGTGACAGGGTGAGCAAGGCCAAGGGAGGGAGTGTGAGCCCAAAAGCAGTAGGACAGAGTGTGGAGAGGTGAAGGATAACAGTGAGAAGCAAAATATGAGAGGAAGCCAGTGACAGAACAAGAGCAGCCCATAGCAGGAGCCGGACAGGTGGCCATCAGTGAGGCACAGACAGTGAGGGATAGGTGCCAGATAGCCAAACGTGTGCTCACCAACTGGTAGCTGTGATAGCACCAAGTTTCTCCAGTGGCAGAGGAGATTAAAAAACAAAACTGAGATGGTCTACTTCTATGCCCAGGCCCTGCAGGGGAACCAAGACCTTTCCGAGAGTCTCAGGAGACTTGGGGAAGGTTCTACCACATGAACTGCCCTCTTTCCTTTCTGAAATCAGTTCTGCCCCATCTAGGTCAAATAGCCATCCAGATTCAGTGACAGCTGCTCTGCAGCTCACTGGGCCTTGATGTCTGCTCTTTGCTTCATAAACAGGGTTTCCCATTCATGGTCTGAGTGTTGGCTCTGGGCTGAATCAAAGAGAAAACATGCCCCCTCCCCCCGATTTTCACAGCTGCAGAGTGAGTAAAAGTTCTAAGAGTTCCACTAGTAAGATTGGAGTTGAATCCTATGAGAATGCAGCAAAGGGGAAATTAAAGATTGGGGTGATGCAAAATAGCCAAACTTGGCACATGAGAAAGTGGCAGGTGCACACTGGGCTTCTGAGGAAACTAGGATTTTCTTTCTATTCTCAGTGAGTCTCAGTTTTAGGACAAACTCTGGGTGTACCACCAAAGTTGCCAGCTGTGTGGGGAAGTTGTCAAGCTCTTGGTATGTGAATGAGGTTTCCACTGGATTCTGGAGCAATGCCAAACCAAGCTTAGAAGCCTCCAGGCCAGTTACTGTGGAGGGAGGCAAGGCTGCAGCCCAGAGCCCTGTGTCTTCCAAGAAGAGATAGAAGCTCTGCTGACCTCACAGAAGCCTACCAGTTTTCCCAGAAGCTTGGCAGAAAGGCTTGTTGAGTCCAAAGGGTCAAGCCAGGGCCCACAGACTCAGAGAGAGGTGAAGGAGGAGGACACAGTAGAGGACTCAGGCAGCTCCAGAACCAACGGCAAGCAGCCTGTCTAGGCAACTAGGAGTCCCAGCAGCACAGCCTGCTCCACAGTCACTGGAGTGAGGACCTCTTTGACCCTGTGTCTAAGTACTAATTGCCTGTATGCAAACTATGCCTCCACACAGGGCTGTTTTCCAGCATAAGAATAAATTGGAGATGGTTCCTAGTCCTTGAGGAGGTTCTTATCCCTTACGGTTGAGACATTGTTGGGATAAAAGCCATTCATTTTGCCATGTGTGAGTTATGTATAGGGGAAAAATAGTACCTCTTCTTAGGTTGTTTGAGTCACCCAGGGAATTTTCTTTTCAGTGTCAAATATGAAAGCTAAAGCCAGGTACGTTTCTGTAGGTGCTATGTCCAGATTTTATTAATAAAACATAAAAGAATGAAGGTGATGTTAGCCTGAGAATGAGTATTGTATTCTCTGTAGAAGGTGGGTGATACCCTGGACAGGTGTCTTGTGTGAATTCTGAAGGTTATTATTAATCTTGGAATCAGGTTCCATTGCAGGTACAGGGTTTAATCTGTGACCCGGATGAGTGTATTCCTTAGAACACATGTAAATTACTGCCACATCAGTAACCACTATTATGCTGTGTTTCAGTTACTTTGGTGGTTTAAGACCATTATTTCTCAGCATTCTTTGGGTTGACTGGGTGGTTCTTCTGCTTCTCGATGTTGGCTGAAGTGTTGAGGTTGAAAGATCCAGAATGACCTCAGTTTTCAGGTGGCCACCTGGTGGGAGCTCAGCTGAGTCTGTTTGGTGTGTGCGGCCTCATACTGTGCTTTTCTGAGTAAGTGTTCCAGGAGAATGAGTCTTTGCATGGAAGTATTTGTCAGGCCTTTGCTGGCATCATGTTTACTAATGTCCTTCTGGCCAACATTAGTCACATGGCCAAGCCCAGGGTGGGAGGAATTACACAAGGCTGTGAACATGGAAGGTCTGTGACACTGCCCTGCCTCCCTCTTCCAGTGTTGCCCTCCCTTCTTGTTCTGTGATTTTTCCCTGCTCCATTCACTGCCATCTCTTTCCCTCCTTTGTCATGAAATTCCCATTTCCTGGCATCAGCACGTGCCTTTTCTTGCCTCCTCTTCAGATTCCTCCTTCACCTTATCTTTGGCCAGGTCCAGGGACAATGTGGTGTCTTTTCGAACTTTGTTGTGAGATTCGTATTACTAAATATATATGATTAATGTGATGAGTTAAGACATTCCCTTGGAGGCCCTAGTGTTTTCGTGCTTACGGTTTTTTTTTCCTGGAGGTGAAACTTATATGACATAAAATTAACCATTTTAAAGGGAACAGATTCATTGGCAGCTAGCACATTCACAATGTGCTCTATCTAGTTTCAATACCTCTTCATCACTCCAAAATAAAACTCTACTGCCATCTACTAGTTTCTCTCCATCCTCCCTTTCCATCTCTTGGAGACACTGTCTTCATTCTGTCTCTATGAATTGGTCTGTTCTGGATATTTCATGTACCTGTAACTTTAATTTCTACAATATTAGCTTATTGAATGACGGCTTATATTCCTCACAACTTTTGGTTCTCTATCAACAACTCGGGGCCCTTTAAAATTAGAGATAAGAATTGTGTCAGAAAATGTGGGAATGTCTTTTTTCAACACATTTATTTAGTGCCTAGTTTGTCTCAAACACAGTTTTAAGTCCTTAGGGATACAGCAGTGAACAAACAGACAAGGATTCATGTGCTGTGGGAAGAGATAGGCAGTAGCATAATAAATTAATAAGTGATAGAATATGTTAGAAGGTGATAAGTGTGGTGGGAGAGAAGAAGCAGAGCAGAGCAATGGGGAGTGCCAGGGCAGAGGGTGGCTTGCAGCTTTAGTTTGGGTTACCAGGGTCCTCATTGAGAAAATGACATTTGAAAAGACTTTCTTTCGTGAGCCATGTCTCCATTCCTACGTAAGGGAAGAGTGTAAGAGACAAGGAGGCAATAGCCAGTGCAAAGGTTGTGAGGCTGGAACAGGATGGGCATGGAGGCCAGTGACTATGGAGGGAGTGGATGAGAGTGATAACAAAATGAGCTCAGAAAGATCAGATGAGTGAGGGTTTAGAAACTTTGATAGTAGTTGACATTGCTGCACTATCCAGTGGCATTTTAACTGTATTTTACAAAATAAACACAAGAATCTCATTCTTCACAGATAATTTGAGAAATACTAACATAGGACCTTGAGGCTCTGCCTGAGGACTTCAACTTTTATTCTGAGTGAAAAGGGGGAGCCTTGCAGGGTTCTGGACAGAGGAGTGATAGTTTTAAAAGGATCAGTTAGGGCCGGGCTTGGTGGCTTAGCCTGTAATCCCAGCACTTTGGGAGACCGAGGCAAGTGGAGTACCTGAGCCTGCGGGTTTGAGACCAGCCCCGGGCTACTTGGTGAGACTTTGTCTCTACAATAAGTAAATTAAAAAAATTAGCAAGGGGCAGTAGTGCAGCCTGTAGTTCTGGCTACTTGGAAGGCTGAGGCAGAAGGATTGCCAGAGCCCAGCAGGTCGCTGCTGAGGTGGCCATGAGCATGCCACTACACTCCAGCCTGGGTGACGGAGTGAGACTCCAACTCAACAACAACAACAACAAAAAGGATCACTTTGAGTATTTCAATTTATTTGGCACTTTATATAAACATTAATTGGTATCTCTTTGCTACAGAGACTTTTACAGGATTGTGAGGTTCATGTCATGTATATTCGCATTTCTCAGAAACTAGCATCGTAGGCATGCAATAAGTATTAGTTGAATTAAAAGGGAGGGGGACTCTCTCTGACTGCTGAATTGAAAGCAGACTGTAGGAGGTACAGAGGGAAGCAAGAAGGCCAGGTAGGAGGCTATGGTAGTGATCCAGGAATGAGATGATGGTTACTCAGAGTGGAGTAGAGGGAGTGGTGAGAAAAGGTTGGTGCCCTTCAGAGCATCATGACCAGATGTCAGAATGCACTTGCTGGGACAGCTGTAGACGAAGTAGCCCTTGTGAACCGGCCCAGATGGGTGACAGAAGTGTGTGCTACATGTTCTTGGGTAGCCAGTCACCCTAAACTGCTCTTCTTAGACGTGTCCTATTATTTTTACCTTGGGATGTTAACTGTGGTCATTTAGTTTCTTGCATCTACAAGCATGACAGGAGATGTAAACAGAGATAGGCCAGATGAAGAGGTGCTCCCATATTAGAGGAGGCTCAATGAATCCTCCCACCTTGGCAACCCAAATTATAGGTGTAATTATTGGCGTGAACCACTATGCCCAATCCAGATATACCCTTGAAACCAGCTTTTCTCTCTTCTTAACCTTTGCTTTCTTGCAAGCCTCCCATTTATCAGGTTCTCTTACATGGCCGTGTGCAGGAAGTCTCACAACTGTGAAGGCAGGCAAACCTCTACCCTTATTGCAAGCCACCTCAGGGGAAATAAGTGGGATTGAGGACAATGAAAGAGAAATATTTGGTTGATGCGTAAGTTCATAGCATTTGTCTTTAGCATGCCAACATTGCAGTGTTGGGAGTTTATTTTTTGCCATTTGTCATTTGGAGTGACAGTGTTGTACTTGTGAATACACCTTGCATTTTGCAGATTTGAAGGAAGTTAGTGCTATTTGTGGTCTAAAGAAGATGGACTGTCAAGTGGAAAAAAGCCAACACTTCTGACATATTCATCTGTTTTTCTTGTTTTTTTTTTTTGAGTTGGAGTCTCACTCTGTCACCCAGACTGGAGT
>NW_007258213.1:140853-147864 GCF_000164805.1 Carlito syrichta | reverse complement strand
CAGCCACCGCAGCGTCAACCTGCTGGGCTTCGGCGATCCTTCCACCTCAGCCTTCCAAGTAGCTGGAAGTACAAGCGTGCTACCACGTTTGGCTATTTTTTGATTTATTGTAGAGATGAGGTCTCCCCAAGTTGGCCAGGCGGGTCTTGAACCCATGGGCTCAGGTAATCCACTCACCTCAACCTCCCAAAGGCGCGGGATTACAGGCTGAGCCACCGAGCCCGGCTATATTCATCTGTTTAACAGAGAAGTAAAGGCAGTGGAGGCAGCTTGAAACATTTGTGCTGTGTACAGGGAGAATGCCATCAGGGGAAAGCACGATAAGAAAATGATTTTGTCATTTCAAAGAAGACCACGTTGACCTGAGTGATTCTCCATGTTTTGGAAGACCATTAGGCTTTGATGAAAACCATTAAAATGTTTTAATCCACAATGATCCACATCAATCAACAAGAGAACTGGAAAATGTAATGAACTGTGGCAAGTCAACAATGGTGTTACATTTGCATTTTTATGGGCAAGCAGAAAAACGCTATGAAGTTATGCATCAGCCAATAAAAAAGGGCAGCTTTAATAGATAACTCTACAAGTCCTTCTCATTTGGAGAGGATGTTTTTCTGTACTAAAAGTTTCCATGTTTTAGGGGGAAAGGCCACACAGTGAGATTTATTCCCAGGAATAACAGTAGCCAGTTGTGGCATAGTTTGAGAAACTAGGGTGTAACTTCTTAGACTGCTGAAACCCTGCACTGCAGTATGTACAGACCTCCCTGATCTGATTGATTATTCTTTGTTCCCTGGCAGCAGGTGTGCACTGGGGCTATGAAGAGACCAAGATACTCCTGGCCATTCTCAGTGGTTCTCAGTTTTATGAAAAACTCCGGACCCATCAGTGGGACAGCCAGATATACAGGACTGTAGCAGAACAACTCCAGGAGCAGGGCTTTCTCCGGACCCCAGAGCAGTGTCACACCAAGCTCAAAAGCCTACAGTTGAGTTACCGCAAAATGAAGAGAAGCCGTATGACTGAGCCTTGTATCTTTTATGAGGAAATGGATGCTCTTTCAAGCTCCTGGACCTCTGCACCTTCTGTGGCAAGCGATGCTGTTCCTGGCCAAGAGGGAAGTAATATTGAGGCTGGAGAGCTGAATCAACAGAATGGGGAGCCCACAGAAGTAGAAGATGGCACTGTGGATGGTGCACACAGGGATGAAAAGGACTTAAGGAATCCTGGCCAAAAAGTCAGGATACTTGACCTGCCAGTGCTGTTCCCTAACAGACTTGGTAAGACTCTCTTGGCTCTGATGGTCAAAGGACAGGAAAGTTCACTTAGAGGATATTAGCTTAGCAATCAAGAAGGACCTGTCACTGCCACTGACTTTGTCTTATCTTGATATGTGACCCTATCCAGGCCAGGAGTGTTGGTTTTCATGGTGTCTAAGGAAAACTGCACTTTAGAGTTCTGATTTTGCATTTGCCAACCTCTTTCACTGAGTCCATATCATCTTTTCCCATGGAGTTCCACTACTTTGCATCCTCAGATTGCTAGTGAGGTCTCCAGACCAGGTTCCATCTTCTCCCTACTTCTCCAGTATGACTACTTCTTCCATAACCTGAACCTGTGCTGGCTGGCAGTCAGCACCTTGCTTTTCCCCTGTTTGAGCTGGCCAAACCCAGGGTGGCCTTTTGTTGTTCTGTTAGAATTAGGCCATTCAAGAATTGAGAGTATGCCTATACAGATTGCTAGATGATGTAGAGCTTGGCCCTTTGTCTCAGTTTGTTGCTTTGTCAGAGCGTACAAAAAGAGGTAGGAGAAAAGTTGGTGGAGTTTAGAGAATAGTTTGTGACTACAGAATTTGGAGCTAAAAAATATTACAGTTAGAAAAAACTTAGGCTTTTAATTTGCAGGAGACTGAATCACATGAAGAATTCCAACTGGTATTTCTTCATAGTATGCAACTCTTTTTTGCATTCAGTTGCTTTCCTTCTCTACAGTTCATTGTATTTCTGGTTTTTTCAGGTTTTGAGATCAGGAATGAGATTAAAAAAGAGAATCCGAAATGGGATGATTCAGAGGAAGTAGAAATGAGCAAGGCTTTACAGAGAAAGTCTAGTGGAAAAATTTTTTGGCACTCTGAGCTAAAAAAAGACTGGGAGAGTGAACCAGTATCAAGAAGACAATGTAGAAGTTCTCCAGAGGAGAGTGAGGAGAAACCCCCATCCCAGGAGAAGACAAGTTACCAGAGACTTTGTACTGGGGACAAAGCCTGTATACATTTCTTCTGTGGGAAAAACTCTCAGAATGTGCCCTCTCCCCACAAGCCACCCCCTGACCTGGAAAAAGCTTCTCAGTGTCCTGAATGTGGAAAAACTTTTAGCCGAGGTTCTTACCTTGTTCGACACCGGAGAATCCACACAGGTGAGAAGCCTCACAAGTGCAGTGAATGTGGGAAAGGCTTTAGTGAGCGCTCAAACCTTACTGCCCACCTACGAACTCACACAGGGGAGAGGCCCTACCAATGTGGACAGTGTGGGAAAAGCTTCAATCAGAGCTCTAGCCTCATTGTCCACCAGAGGACCCACACAGGGGAGAAGCCTTACCAGTGCATTGTCTGTGGAAAAAGATTCAACAACAGTTCCCAATTTAGTGCTCATCGGCGCATACACACTGGAGAGAGCCCATACAAGTGTGCAGAGTGTGGGAAAAGCTTCAACAACAGCTCCCACTTCAGTGCCCATCAGAAAACCCACACTGGGGAAAAGCCTTACAAATGTTCTCAATGTGAGAAAAGCTTTACTAAGAACTCTGCCCTCACCCGCCATCAGGTGGTACACATAAAAGAGATACTGTCAACACAGAAAGGGAGAGATATGAGTGTGTAGGAAATACAACAGATAATTCTTTAGGTCAGCGTGTGTGTTCCTTAGAGCTTCCTTCTGTGTGTGGGGAAATCTAGATAATCCCTGACTTAGCAGTAGACTTACTGACAACTGGATCTTAAGACCCATGTCCAGAAACAGGTATCAGCATAGGGATGCTGACCTCTCCTGGTTCTGCCTGTGACTCCAGATTCCTGTTTTACTGTGACTTAAGGTTTGCTTGGATGGGAAGAAAGCTGAAAGATTCATAAGTTCTGTCAGAAAACCAGGCATCCCTGTTCACAGTGCTGAGAATGGGTTGCCAGTTGTCTGAGAACAGTTTCTAGCCAAAAGTAGCTGTTACACTAGGCTGAAAAATCCTCTTCCTGGGAAGCATATCCAGAAGTTAAGATCCTGGATTTCTTCCAAACCAATAATTGACCTCTACCCACTACTGCTTCAGGGCAGATCACTGCTCTTTGTAACTCAGCCACCACCAAAAAGGGAACAGAAGGAAGGAAGGAAGATTAAGCCAGTGAATAATACTGAATGTTTCCTTAAGTGTCTTAATCTTTGTAAGATTTTTTGTTTTACCATCAGCCCCACCCTAGTTCCTGATTGTCTTTTACAGTAAATGGCTTATAAATATAAACATTACAACTTTTGATGATAGCTTATAAACTATTGTAAACAAGTTTTTAAACACTACTAATTTTTTTTTTTTTTTTTGAGTCGGAGTCTCACTCTGTTGCCCAGACTGGAGTACAGTGGCCGCTCCCGGCCACCGCAGCCTCGACCTGCTGGGCTACGGCGATCCTTCCGCCTCAGCCTTCCAAGTAGCCGGAATTACAGGCGCCCTCGCTCGGCTAATATATATATATATATATATATATATTTAAATTTTATTGTAGAGATGAGGTCTTGCCTGCCCAGGCGGGTCTTGAACCCGCGGGCTCAGACAATCCACTCACCTCAGCCTCCCAAAGGCGTGGGATTACAGGCTGAGCCACCAAGCCCGGCTCTTTTTTTTTTTTAAGTTTTTTTTTTTCCTTGTCAGTTGTGCTTTTGATGGTGGCTGTCTTGAACACTACTATTTCTGATGAAAATAAAGTTGTTTGTCCCTCCACTTCCTTGGCCTTTGTTTGTAATTTTCTCCATAGAAACTTTATACTCATGCAGAAGACTGCAGGGTCCTCAAGATGATTTTTAAAAAAATTTTATTTTCTGAAATGATCTAAGTGTGGAGTCTGCTTGAGGGCAGCAGGACATGAAGAGAAGAAATAAAGGGCAGGAAATGGGGAGAGGAGGAAAATAATTAAGCTGGAAAGGAGCTGAACCATTTTTAGAAGGAAGATCATAGAAGAAAGTAAAAAACGGTACTTCAGGAGGATCTGACTGCAAAGAGAAAAGCAAAAAGGCTAAACAGAATATATTCAAGTGTTTCCTCGGGTTGAGCCCTGCCTGGGGCCACTTATTTTCCCTGCATATACTATCCTTGAGCATAGCCCTAAGTAGAAGCTATGCTGGACAGTTCCTAGAGTCACATACTTTGCAAGTAAAGTCTTGGTTTCTTGCTAGCTCCAATGCTTACCTGCTATCATAGGTTAAGGGAGTTGCAGTGACTACAGTGAAAGAGCTGGATCTTTCCCCCCACCTATAATTTATTATTATTTTTTGAGTTTGAGTCTCACTCTGTTGCCCAGTTTGGACTGCAGTAACATGATCATGGCTCACTGCAGTCTCAACCTTCTGGGCTCAGGATCATTCCATCTCAGCCTCCTGAGTAGCTGGGACTACAGGCATGTGCCACTATGCCCAGCTAATTTTTCTTTCTTTCTTTCTTTGTAGAGATGAGGTTTTGCTCTGTTGTCCAGGCTGGCTTCTAACTCCTGGCCTAGGCAGTCCTCCCTTCTTGGCCTTCCAAAGTATTGGGATTACAGGTGTGAGCCACTGCACTTGGCTGTAATTTCTCTTTTTAAAGGAGAATTGTTAAGTCCCATCTTCAGAGGTTCTTAGTTGGCAGTCTGGGGTAATTGTTTCTAACAAGTTTTCCAAGCACTTCTGTATGTTTATACCTGTTAGAGAACCACCAAATCTTGTCTTAGAGATGGAAGACACTGGGGCTTAAAATCACATGGGGAATCAGTATCAATGAATCAACCTCCAGCTCTCCACAGTCCTAAACTCAGTAATTTCACCAAGAGTTGTTAGGAAGTAGTATGGTGCAGTGGTGAGGGCTTTGGAGGGAGACAATTTTAACTTTTAATTTTTTTACCACCTGTTGCTGTGTGTCAGCCTGATCATACAACCAGTGACAAAAATACTTCTCAGGGTGGTTTAAAGGATTAAATAACTTCATGTGTGCAAAGCACTTACAAATTACCTACTCAGTAAATGCTCCATGTATGCCAACTAGCACTATATATCCTGAGTTCTACCATGCAGGAAAAGAGTCAACTTCAGACTCCCTCCAGGCATTGTTGATGGCTGCATCTGTGACCTAGCACCGGGTAATCTAGTGAGTGAATTAATTTGCTCATTAAATCTACTATGATGAAATTGATGTTTACTTTGCTCAGAAATGCTTATTATGTGTCAGCCACAGAGAGATACAGAGATAAGGGAGATCTGCAAGGGAGAAGAGCTAGATTTTGAACACAGGTCAAATCAATTCCAAAACCTTTGATTACTTCTGTCTCCCTCTTTCAACACTTTTTGGCTAACAATTTGTGAACCTCAGAAGGCAGATCTTGCACTGCATGTTGATACAGGGAGTCCTGCTGTGGCAGGGGCTGGAAGCCTGGCCTTGGGAGGATACGGGTGCAGCTGCTGCTTCATGTCACACCCAGTACCCTCAACTAACTCCCAGCTATGCCATGTTGTTTAGCACTATATTAAGAGCTAGGTGGCGGCCGGGCTCGGTGGTTCAGCCTGTAATCCCGTGCTTTGGGAGGCCGAGGTGAGTGGATTGCATGAGCCCACGGGTTCGAGACCAGCCTGGGCAACTTGGCGAGACCTCATCTCTTCAATAAATCAAAAAATTAGCTGGGCATGGTAGCATACGCCTGTAGTTCCAGCTACTTGGAAGGCTGAGGCGGAAGGATCACTGGAGCCCAGCAGGCCAAGGCTGCGGTGGCCAGGAACAGCCACTGCACTCCAGTCTGGGCAACAGAATGAGACTTCAACTAAAAAAAAAAAAAAAAAAAAAAAAAAAAAAAAGAGCTAGGTGGCATTATTACACAGTATAGATTAGACATGGCTCCACAGATGCCTTTAAAGTCTAAAGGTAGAAAAGGCAAAAAAAGGCTTTTTTTTTTTTTTTTTTTAGTGCAGAGGCACAATCATGGCTCACTGCAGCCTCAAGTTCCTGGGCTCAGGCAATCCTTCCACCTCAGCCTCCCAAGTAGCTGGGACTACAGGCATGTGCCACCTTGCCAGCTAATTTTTTTTTGTTTTTTTTAAGAAATGAGATCTTATGTTTGCCAGGCTGGTCTCAAACTTCTGGGCTGAAGTGAGCCTCCAGCCTTGACCTCCCAAAGAGCTGGGATTATAGGTGCTGGGAATACAGGCATGAGTCACCAAGCCTGGCCATAGGGCCATATAGAGTCTCACTCTGTTGCCCAGGCTGGAGTGCAGTGGCACACTCACAGCCACTGCAGCCTCGGCCCACTGGGCTCAGGCGATCCTTGTGCCTCAGCCTTCAAAGTAGCTGGAACTACAGGCACGCGGCACCATGCCTGGCTAATTTTGTGGTTTACTGTAGAGACAAGGTCTTGCCAAGTTGCCCAGTCTGGTCTCGAACCCCCAGGCTCAGAAAATCCTCTTGCCTCTGCCTCCCAAAATGTTGGGATTACAGGCATGAGCCACCATGCCTGGTCAGACCGACTTTTAAGACGTCTGGGGAAGGCCAGATGCAGTGGCTCAAGCCCGTGATCCCAACAATTTGGGAGGCCAAGATGAGAGGACTGCCTGAGCCCACAGGCTCGACACCAGCCTGGGCAACATGGTGAGACCTTGTCTCTACAATAAATAAAAAAATTAGCCAGGCGTGGAAGCGCACACCTGTAGTTCCGGCTACTTGGAAGGCTGAGGTAGAAGGATCGCCAGAGCCCAGCAGGTCGAGGCTGGGGTGGTCATGAGTGTGCCACTGCAC